>NC_084564.2:43981357-44158857 GCF_033978685.3 Nerophis lumbriciformis
TTTTTGTATCATTGCACTGTGTATGCATGTTGTTTCATGTCCTTGTGATGTGTCCGGACGACCTCCTGACCTTGGATGTATCTATACTTAGCTTATACGTACAAGGCAGGGCTGCGGAGTTAACTTGTCCGTCCAGGTTTCACGATGTCTTGGCTGAATGAGAAGGTATCGAACACCTCGGTCTTCTTGGGTGTGAGTTGGTGGGCGGCCAAGGGTGGAGTCGGCTTTCTTAGTTGCTTTGTTGGGTCTGCTCCTGTCTCTGGCCATGCTCCCCCCTCCCCAGCAGACGATGGCGTGGAACACTGCAGAGGATATATGTTTTTGTTGTTGTTGTTTTACTCTTGTGGCTGTGTGTAGAAGTGGCTGGTTGCATCAGCTCTGCTCTTTTAAAGTCTTTAATGTCCTTGTTATGTTTGCTGGGGGAGTTGTGACGGCACAGAATCGCAAGGGGGCAATATTGCTCTATGTATTTATTATATATATATATACATATATATAAATAATATAACATAATAAATAATGGACAATATAATTTAATTAAACGACAAAGGAATGGCGTGTGTGAACTAGATCCAAAAGGAATGTATGGTGAAAGACTAAGTGTGTGAATAATTAGCTGTTGAGTATTACCATAATTGTTGGAGGAGGAAGCAGACAAATCCAAAGGGGCTATAGGCAAAAGGGGTGCATGTCCAGAGCAAAGGTCGAGGATCAAGGGAGGCAGTCGAGATCCAGATCCAGATCTGTTTACTTTGTAGCCAGTTTAGTTTTACTGTCGTTTTGCATAGCCATTGCCTTTTCCTTTCCTTTTCGTTCATTTTTGGTTTAAGCATTACATACCTTTTTTTTTACCTGCACGCTGCCTCCCGCTGTGTTCTGCATATCTGGATCACCACAAACCGTCCTCGTCTCACCCGACACATTCCGTCTTTTACAAAGCAATGAGCTACCTGCTGCCACTTACTGACGCGAAGTATTACGTGGTCACCTCGCCGAGTTCTACACAGCACAGACACTAAGCAACGGCACATTATTTGCAGATTTTAATTATTGATTTGCAAAAAAAATACTTTTTTTGGACCAATTAGGTGAAGTTGCGTAATTTCCACATTGGTTGAAAAACACTGAACTACTCATTATTTGGACTTTGAGGGGAAGGGGGTCCAAGACTGTCGTTTAGGTCCCAGAAGTTCATGAGAGAACAAAAGTCAGAGCGTGGAAGAAAACTGGTTTGAAGTCTACAAGACTGAGTGAACCTTCTTGTGAGTGAAAGGTCCTCCTGAGGGTTCAGCTTGACGATTACAACATGGGCAATTGTGCTAATGTCAATGCTTGGAAGCTTTCCGGGTCAAACAGGTGATATTTCATCATCCTCCTACTGATCGTGATGTTTCAGCAATTGAGCAGATGGATGTGTTGCAAGGTTTTGGCAATGGAGTCTTTAAAAATGAGTCTTGGGTTCGGTGTCGTGTCTTTGCCTGACTCAAAAAAAAAAAAAAAAATCCTGTAGGCCGCCGCGTTATCTCTCCCAGCCAGACGGTACTTCCTTTAATCGCCACTAGACAGCAACTGTGTCTTACCCTGTGAAGTACACAGCTTTGTACTTCCAGGAAACAACAACGGAATCAATTAACAGTGCGTACCAGGAGGATGTGGCAAGAGGGAGGGTGGGTCTCATTAAAAATGGATCTTTGTTAGAAATCTAACATTCCCCAAGATGTTTAACTAAAGCTATTCCCGTTATTCACATTATCCCTCTAAACCAGGGGTGCTCACACTTTTTCTGCAGGCGAGCTACTTTTCAATTGATCAAGTCGTGGGGATCTACCTCATTCATATATATCATTTATATTTACTTATTTATGAAATATATGTTTTTGTTAACAAGTTAAAGGTGTTTAAAGATAATACAAGCATGTTAAACACATATAGTTAATATTGTTAATAAGTTAAAGGTGTTTAAAGATAATACAAGCATGTTTAACACATATAGTTAATATTGTTAACAAGTTAAAGGTGTTTAAAGATAATACAAGCATGTTTAACACATATAGTTAATATTGTTAACAAGTTAAAGGTGTTTAAAGATAATACAAGCATGTTTAACACATATAGTTAATATTGTTAATAAGTTAAAGGTGTTTAAAGATAATAAAAGCATGTTTAACACATATAGTTAATATTGTTAACAAGTTAAAGGTGTTTAAAGATAATACAAGCATGTTTAACACTTATAGTTAATATTGTTAATAAGTTAAATGTGTTTAAAGATAATACAAGCATGTTTAACACATAGTTAATATTGTTAAAAAAATTAAAGGTGTTTAATGATAATACAAGAATGTTTAATACATATAGTTAATATTGTTAACAACTTAAAGGTGTTTAAAGATAATGCAAGCATGTTTAACACATATAGTTAATATTGTTAGCAAGTTAAAGGTGTTTAAAGATAATACAAGCATGTTTAACACATAGTTAATATTGTTAAAAAAAATTAAAGGTGTTTAATGATAATACAAGAATGTTTAATACATATAGTTAATATTGTTAAGAACTTAAAGGTGTTTAAAGATAATGCAAGCATGTTTAACACATATAGTTAATATTGTTAATAAGTTAAAGGTGGTTAAAGATAATGCAAGCATGTTTAACACATATAGTTAATATTGTTAACAAGTTAAAGGTGTTTAAAGATAAAACAAGCATGTTTAACACTTATAGTTAAAATTGTTAATAAGTTAAAGGTGTTTAAAGATAATACAAGCATGTTTAACACATAGTTAATATTGTTAAAAAAAATTAAAGGTGTTTAATGATAATACAAGAATGTTTAATACATATAGTTAATATTGTTAACAACTTAAAGGTGTTTAAAGATAATGCAAGCATGTTTAACACATATAGTTAATATTGTTAATAAGTTAAAGGTGTTTAAAGATAATACAAGCATGTTTAACACATACAGTTAATATTGTTAACAAGTTAAAGGTGGTTAAAGATAATGCAAGCATGTTTAACACATATAGTTAATATTGTTAACAAGTTAAAGGTGTTTAAAGATAATACAAGCATGTTTAACACATATAGTTAATATTGTTAACAAGTTAAAGGTGTTTAAAGATAATGCAAGCATGTTTAACACATATAGTTAATATTGTTAATAAGTTAAAGGTGTTTAAAGATAATACAAGCATGTTTAACACATATAGTTAATATTGTTAATAAGTTAAAGGTGTTTAAAGATAATGCAAGCATGTTTAACACATATAGTTAATATTGTTAACAAGTTAAAGGTGTTTAAAGATAATACAAGCATGTTTAAAACATATAGTTAATATTGTTAAGTTAAAGGTGGTTAAAGATAATGCAAGCATGTTTAACACATATAGTTAATATTGTTAATAAGTTAAAGGTGGTTAAAGATAATGCAAGCATGTTTAACACATATAGTTAATATTGTTAACAAGTTAAATGTGTTTAAAGATAATGCAAGCATGTTTAACACATATAGTTAATATTGTTAACAAGTTAAAGGTGTTTAAAGATAATACAAGCATGTTTAACACATAGTTAATATTGTTAAAAAAATTAAAGGTGTTTAATGATAATACAAGAATGTTTAATACATATAGTTAATATTGTTAACAACTTAAAGGTGTTTAAAGATAATGCAAGCATGTTTAACACATATAGTTAATATTGTTAATAAGTTAAAGGTGGTTAAAGATAATGCAAGCATGTTTAACACATATAGTTAATATTGTTAATAAGTTAAAGGTGTTTAAAGATAATGCAAGCATGTTTAACACATATAGTTAATATTGTTAATAAGTTAAAGGTGTTTAAAGATAATGCAAGCATGTTTAACACATATAGTTAATATTGTTAACAAGTTAAAGGTGTTTAAAGATAATACAAGCATGTTTAACATATATAGTTAATATTGTTAAGTTAAAGGTGGTTAAAGATAATGCAAGCATGTTTAACACATATAGTTAATATTGTTAATAAGTTAAAGGTGGTTAAAGATAATGCAAGCATGTTTAACACATATAGTTAATATTGTTAATAAGTTAAAGGTGTTTAAAGATAATGCAAGCATGTTTAACACATATAGTTAATATTGTTAACAAGTTAAAGGTGTTTAATGATAATACAAGAATGTTTAATACATATAGTTAATATTGTTAACAACTTAAAGGTGTTTAAAGATAATGCAAGCATGTTTAACACATATAGTTAATATTGTTAATAAGTTAAAGGTGTTTAAAGATAATACAAGCATGTTTAACACATATAGTTAATATTGTTAACAAGTTAAAGGTGTTTAAAGATAATGTAAGCATGTTTAACACATATAGTTAATATTGTTAATAAGTTAAAGGTGTTTAAAGATAATACAAGCATGTTTAACTCATATAGATTCCTTTCTTTCATGAAGACAAGAATATAAGTTGGTGTATTACCTGATTCTGATGACTTGCATTGATTGGAATCAGACAGTAGTGATGATAATGTCCGCATTTTCGAATGGAGGAGAAAAAAAAGTCCTCATTTCTGTCCAATACCACATGAAAGTGGTTGGTTTTTGGCATCTTATTTGTCCAGCTTCCGTACTCCTTTGTATACACTTTACAAGAAATACATTGTCGGCAAACTCCGTAGCTTGCTAGCTTGTGCACGCCAGCTTTCTGAGACTCTTATTTTGTTAGCACAACTGTGCAACTGTGCAGTCGGTCTTTGGAGGTTTGACGACAGGTACGGCGCCAGAGTCTGTTGAAATAAAGTGTTTCTCGCCTTCCTGTCGGTCATTTTAATGAGCTGGCAGCAGCCAGCGTCATCTCAGAAGACCCTCGGGTGCCGTGAATGTCAATCAAGTGACCAAAGTGACGTCATAGTGAAGATTTATGATCGCTCATTTTTAGGACTATTTTTTTTAATGCCTGGCTGGTGATCGACTGACACACCCTCCGAGATCGACCGGTAGCTCGCGATCGACGTAATGTGTACAGACACTTGTAAACTTTCCAATCATTTCTACAACTCTTATTTTTTTGTTCAGTTTATGTGGAACATGCATACGATGCAATGCAATGCATCACACAATTACAGTTGTTTCATTACAGCATGTCCGAAAAGGAGTAGTAAAAACTAGAGCTCATTTAATCCTACCCCTTTTCATACCATAGCAACCTGCTTAGTCCAAGCAGATCCAGTTTGGACACAAATCCACGAAATCCTCCAAACGAGGCAGTGGATAGAAGTCAGGCTTTTGTCACTGGGTTCACTCTGCTGGGGTGTTGTCTAATTGGCTCTAAATGACCCCCACTAACGTCACGTCTGTCAGCCAACAATGAATGACCTGTGCAAGAAAACACATTCACAACGTCATTCCGCTGAATATGATGAAGTTGAGACCACGAAAGGTGAGTTTAGAAAGGTTTTTGTATGAGAGAATTTACCCTGCGTTAACTGGCACTCTCCAGTGGTGCTGAATGGACAGCTCCACTGTGTCTGGATGCTGACACGACGTTGGGGTCTTCAGCACCAAGGGATGGGACAGTTCCTAAGAAAAACAATGTACCAGAATACCTTTGCTCCACCCAGAGTGCCCATCTTGGGTGTTGGCATAGAGCAGGGGTGCACACACTTTTTCTGCAGGTGAGCTACTTTTCAACTGACCAAGTGGAGGGGATCTACCTCATTCATATATATCATTTATATTCATGTATTTATGAAAGAGAGGTGAACAAGTTAAATGTGTTTAATGATAATACACTCATGTTTCTTTCATCCATCCATCCATCCATCTTCTTCCGCTTATCCGAGGTCGGGTCGCGGGGGCAGCAGCCTAAGCAGGGAAGCCCAGACTTCCCTCTCCCCAGCCACTTCGTCTAGCTCTTCCTGTGGGACCCCGAGGCGTTCCCAGGCCAGCCGGGAGACATAGTCTTCCCAACGTGTCCTGGGTCTTCCCCGCTGCCTCCTACCGGTCGGACGTGCCCTAAACACCTCCCTAGGGAGGCGTTCGGGTGGCATCCTGACCAGATGCCCGAACCACCTCATCTGGCTCCTCTCCATGTGGAGGAGCAGCGGCTTTACTTTGAGCTCCCCCCGGATGACAGAGCTTCTCACCCTATCTCTAAGGGAGAGCCCCGCCACCCGGCGGAGGAAACTCATTTCGGCCGCTTGTACCCGTGATCTTGTCCTTTCGGTCATAACCCAAAGCTCATGACCATAGGTGAGGATGGGAACGTAGATCGACCGGTAAATTGAGAGCTTTGCCTTCCGGCTCAGCTCCTTCTTCACCACAACGGATCGATACAGCGTCCGCATTACTGAAGACGGCGCACCGATCCGCCTGTCGATCTCACGATCCACACTTCCCTCACTCGTGAACAAGACTCCGAGGTACTTGAACTCCTCCACTTGGGGCAAGATCTCCTCCCCAACCCGGAGATGGCACTCCACCCTTTTCCGGGCGAGAACCATGGACTCGGACTTGGAGGTGCTGATTCTCATCCCAGTCGCTTCACACTCGGCTGCGAACCGATCCAGTGACAGCTGAAGATCCTGGCCAGATGAAGCCATCAGGACCACATCATCTGCAAAAAGCAGAGACCTAATCCTGCAGCCACCAAACCGGATCCCCTCAACGCCTTGACTGCGCCTAGAAATTCTGTCCATAAAAGTTATGAACAGAATGGGTGACAAAGGGCAGCCTTGGCGGAGTCCAACCCTCACTGGAAACGTGTCCGACTTACTGCCGGCAATGCGGACCAAGCTCTGGCACTGAGCATACAGGGAGCGGACTGCCACAATCAGACAGTCCGTTACCCCATACTCTCTGAGCACTCCCCACAGGACTTCCCGAGGGCCACGGTCGAATGCCTTCTCCAAGTCCACAAAACACATGTAGACTGGTTGGGCAAACTCCCATGCACCCTCAAGGACCCTGCCGAGAGTATAGAGCTGGTCCACAGTTCCACGACCAGGCCGAAAACCACACTGTTCCTCATGAATCCGAGGTTCGACTATCCGGCATAGCCTCCTCTCCAGTACACCTGAATAGACCTTACTGGGAAGGCTGAGGAGTGTGATCCCACGATAGTTAGAGCACACCCTCCGGTTCCCCTTCTTAAAGAGAGGAACCACCACCCCGGTCTGCCAATCCAGAGGTACCTCCCCCGATGTCCACGCGATGCTGCAGAGTCTTGTCAACCAAGACAGCCCCACAGCATCCAGAGCCCTAAGGAACTCCGGGCGGATCTCATCTACCCCTGGGGCCTTGCCACCGAGGAGCTTTTTAACTACCTCAGCAACCTCAGCCCCAGAAATAGGAGAGCCCACCACAGACTCCCCAGGCACTGCTTCCTCATAAGAAGACGTGTTGGTGGGATTGAGGAGGTCTTCGAAGTATTCCCTCCACCGATCCACAACATCCGCAGTCGAGGTCAGAAAAACACCATCCTCGCCATACACGGTGTTGATAGTGCACTGCTTCCCCTTCCTGAGACGGCGGATGGTGGTCCAGAATTGCTTCGAAGCCGTCCGGAAGTCGTTTTCCATGGCTTCCCCGAACTCCTCCCATGTCCGAGTTTTTGCCTCTGCGACCGCTGAAGCCACACACCGCTTGGCCTGTCGGTACCTGTCCGCTGCCTCAGGAGTCCTATGAGCCAAAAGAACCCGATAGGACTCCTTCTTCAGCTTGACGGCATCCCTCACCACTGGTGTCCACCAACGGGTTCTAGGATTACCGCCACGACAAGCACCAACTACCTTGCGGCCACAGCTCCAATCAGCCGCCTCGACAATAGAGGCGCGGAACATGGTCCATTCGGACTCAATGTCCAGCACCTCCCTCGTGACAGTTCTCTCGAGAGGGGCTGGACTTTCATGAAGACAAGAATATAAGTTGATGACTTGCATTGATTGGAATCAGACAGTAGTGATGATAACCTCCACATTTTCAAATGGAGGCGAAAAAAAGTCCTCCTTTCTGTGAAGTGAAGTGAAGTATATTTATATACAGAGGTGGGTAGTAACGCGCTACATTTACTCCGTTACATCTACTTGAGTAACTTTTGGGATAAATTGTACTTCTAAGAGTAGTTTTAATGCAACATACTTTTACTTTTACTTGAGTATATTTATAGAGAAGAAACGCTACTTTTACTCCGCTACTTTTATCTACATTCAGCTCGCTACTCGCTACTAATTTTTATCCATCTGTTAATGCACGCTTTGTTTGTTTTGGTCTGTCAGACAGACCTTCATAGTGCCTGCGTTTCAACAAATACAGTCACTGGTGACGTTCACTCCGTTCCACCAATCAGATGCAGTCACTGGTGACGTTGGACCAATCAAACAGAGCCAGGCGGTCACATGACCTGACTTAAACAAGTTGAAAAACTTATTGGGGTGTTACCATTTAGTGGTCAATTGTACGGAATATGTACTGTACTGTGCAATCTACTAATAAAAGTTCCAATCAATCAATCAAAAGTGTGAAGGAAAAAAAGACCCTTTTTTATTTCAACCGTACATCCCGTCAAAAGCCGAAAGACTGACTGCACAGTTCCTGTCTTCACAATAAAAGTGCCGCTCCATCGCGCCTGCGCTTTCAAAACAAGAGTCTCCGAAAGCCAGCGCAAACGAGCTGGCAAGCTACGGAGTTTGCCGCCAATGTATTTCTTGTAAAGTGTATAAAAACGAATATGGAAGCTGGACAAATAAGATGCCAAAAACCAACCACTTTCATGTGGTATTAGACAGAAAGGAGGAACTTTTTTTCTCCTCCATTTGAAAACGTGGACGCTATCATCACTACTGTCTGATTACAATCAATGCAAGTCATCAGAATCAGGTAATACACCAACTTATATTCTTGTCTTCATGAAAGAAAGGAATCTATATGTGTTAAACATGCATGTATATTCATTAAAACACCTTTAACATGTAAACAAAAACGGCAAAATAAATAAATATAAATTATATACTGTATATATATATATGTGCGTATATATAAATATATATATATATATATATATATATATATATATATATATATATATATATATGTATGTGTGGGAAAAAAAATCACAAGACTATTTCATCTCTACAGGCCTGTTTCATGAGGGGTTCCCTCAATCATCAGGAGATTTTAATGGGAGCATTCGCATACCATGGTTTATATAGGGCACAGAGTGGGTGGGTACAGGCTGGCGTAGGGGCATGGTGATTGGCTCATGTGTTGCCTAGGAGGTGTTTCCGTCTGTGGCGGCATGCTGTTACAATTTCGCTGCGCTTGTTGAGGGATGACAGGTCTGGACGGTAAATAATAAACAGTTTCTCTTTCAAGCATAGGTTGCATCTTTTATTACCACTATTGTAAGGTGTGCTGGATGCAAGAATTTGCCATGTTATTGAATATTCAACATTATTGTCTTTGAGGTCCCAAATGTGTTTGCTGAGTTCTGTGGTATTCCGCAGGTTTTGGTTCCTGAAAGAAGCCTTGTGATTGTTCCATCTGGTTTTAAACTCTCCCTCGGTTAATCCTACATATGTGTCGGATGTGTTAATTTCCTTGCGTGTTACCTTAGATTGGTAAACAACTGATGTTTGTAAGCACCCCCCGTTGAGAGGGCAATCAGGTTTCTTGCGGCAGTTGCCCTCTCAACGGGGGGTGCTTACAAACATCAGTTGTTTACCAATCTAAGGTAACACGCAAGGACATTAACACATCCGACACATATGTAGGATTAACCGAGGGAGAGTTTAAAACCAGATGGAACAATCACAAGGCATCTTTCAGGAACCAAAACCTGCGGAATACCACAGAACTCAGCAAACACATTTGGGACCTCAAAGACAATAATGTTGAATATTCAATAACATGGCAAATTCTTGCATCCAGCACACCTTACAATAGTGGTAATAAAAGATGCAACCTATGCTTGAAAGAGAAACTGTTTATTATTTACCGTCCAGACCTGTCATCCCTCAACAAGCGCAGCGAAATTGTATCAGCATGCCGCCACAGACGGAAACACCTCCTAGGCAACACATGAGCCAATCACCACGCCCCTACGCCAGCCTGTACCCACCCACCCACTCTGTGCCCTATATAAACCATGGTATGTGAATGCTCCCATTAAAATCTCCTGATGATTGAGGGAACCCCTCATGAAACAGGCCTGTAGAGATGAAATAGTCTTGTGATTTTTTTTCCCACACATACATATATTGCGCTCTACTACGGTATCGAGCACTATTTTTTGGATAACCTTATTAAGACATATATATATATATATATATATATATATATATATATATATATATATATATATATATATATATAAATGTGTGTATATATATATATATATATGTGTGTGTGTATATACATATATATATATATATATATATATATATATATATATATATATATATATATATATATATATATATATATATATATATATGATATGTGTGTGTATGTTACTCATCAGTTACTCAGTACTTGAGTAGTTTTTTCACAACATACTTTTTACTTTTACTCAAGTAAATATTTGGGTGACTACTCCTTACTTTTACTTGAGTAATAAATCTCTAAAGTAACAGTACTCTTACTTGAGTACAATTTCTGGCTACTCTACCCACCTCTGTTTATATAGCGCTTTTCTCTAGTGACT
The DNA here is from genome assembly GCF_033978685.3 of Nerophis lumbriciformis. Taxonomy (NCBI): domain Eukaryota; kingdom Metazoa; phylum Chordata; class Actinopteri; order Syngnathiformes; family Syngnathidae; genus Nerophis; species Nerophis lumbriciformis. The sequence goes on from NC_084564.2 coordinate 43,992,049, forward strand.
CAAAGCGCTTTTACATAGTGAAAGCCAATATCTAAGTTCCATTTAAAGCAGTGTGGGTGGCACTGGGAGCAGGTGGGTAAAGTGTCTTGCCCAAGGATGGCGGAAGCGGGGATCGAACCTGCAACCCTCAAGTTGCTGGCACGGCCGCTCTACCAACCGAGCTATACCGCCCCACTGTCCAATACCACATGAAAGTTTGTCCAGCTTCCATACTCCTTTTTATACACTTTTATACACTAGCTATCTGAGACTCTTATTTTGTTAGCACAGGGAGGATGAAGCAGCGCTTTTATTGTGAAGACAGGAACTGTGCGGTCGGTCTTTAGAGTTTTGACGGAGCGAGAATCTGTTGAAGTAAAAAGTTAAAGTTAAGTTAAAGTACCAATGATAGTCACACACACACTAGGTGAGGTGAAATTTGTCCTCTGCATTTGACCCATCCCCTTGTTCACCCCCTGGGAGGTGAGGGGAGCAGTGAGCAGCAGCGGTGGGTGCGCCCAGGAATCATTTTTGGTGATTTAACCCCGCAATTCCAACCCTTGATGCTGAGTGCCAAGCAGCATGTAGTCTTTGGTATGACTCGGCCGGGGTTTGAACTCACAACTTACCCATCTCAGGGCGTACACTCTAACCACTAGGCCACTGAGTAGTGTTTCTCGCCTTCCTGTCGGTCGTTTTTTCTTAATAATGATCTGGCATCAGCCAGCGTCATCTCACAAGACCCTCGGGTGCCGTGAATGTCAATCAAGTGACCAAAGTCACGGTAAATTACTATTAAATAAAAACTGATATATTGTTAAAAAAAATAGTTACTGTAAAATACCAGCAGCTGTGGTTGCCAGGAATTCACCGTAAAACTAATTAGGGCCAATTTTAGTTTTGCCAATCAGCCTATCCCCAGTTGCATGTCTTTGGAGGTGGGAGGAGGCCGTAGTTTCCCGGAGTGAACCCGTGCAGCCACTGGGAGAACATGCAAACTGAACACGGAAAGACCCCTAGCCCGGGAATCGAACCCAGGACCTTCTCACTGCGAGGCACGAGCACTAACCGCTGTAACCAATCTGTAAAAAAGCTATTCAAAATGAGCCTTAAATGCTGCGCTCATTTTGAATAGGCCATGTTGTGAGTTGCCCAGTGAAAGGTTGTACAAATACTTCCAAGGTCAAATCCTCATGTACCGCTCACATGTCTCAAAAACACCGGCATTTTACAAATACAAGTATTGGTGACTAGGCTGAGGCAGTGGTTCTCCTTTGTACCTCAGTGAGAAGGTCCTGGGTTCGATTCCCGGAGTCGGGGGTCTTTCTGCGTGGAGTTCTCCCCAGGTACTCATCTGCCAAGATCATAGGCTGATTGGCAACAATAAAATCGGCCCGGAGTTATTTTACGATGAATTCCTGGCAACCACAGCTGCCAGTATTTTACCGTAAATTCTGTATTATTTTTTTTTTTAACAATATATCAGTCTTTTTCATAGTAATTTACCGTAAGCAAAAACAGCTAACTGTAAAATTAAACGATTCAACGTCAACATACCGTAATGTTCTACACATGGTGACTTTTACGGTGAATTCCCGCCAACCACAACTGCCAGTATTTTAACGTAAAGTTGACGATTTTTTTTTTTTTTACAGTGTACATACAGTACAGGCCAAAAGTTTGGACACACCTTCTCCTCATTCAATCTTTATGTCCATGACTATTTACATTGTAGATTGTCACATCAGAACTATGACTGAACACATGTGGAGTTATGTACTTAACAAAAATAAACGGTGAAATAACTGAAAACATGTTTTATATTCTAGTTCCTTCAAAATAGCCACCTTTTGCACACTCTTGGCATTCTCTGGATGAGCTTCAAGCACACCTGTGAAGCGAAAGCCATTTCAGGTGACTACCTCTTGAAGCACATGGAGAGAATTCCAAGAGTGTGCAAAGCAGTAATCAGAGCAAAGGGTGGCTATTTTGAAGAAACTGGAATCTCCCCAGTTATTTCACCATTTTTTTTTTGTTAAGTACATAACTCCACATGTGTTCATTCGGCGGTACAGCTCGGTTGGTAGAGCGGCCGTGCCAGCAACTTGAGGGTTCCGGGTTCGATCCCCGCTTCCGCCATCCTAGTCACTGACGTTGTGTCCTTGGGCAAGACACTTTACCCACCAGTGTAAACCAGTGCCACCCACACTGGTCTAAATGCAACTTAGATATTGGGTTTCACTATGTAAAAGCGCTTTGAGTCACTAGAGAAAAGCACTATATAAATATAATTCACTTGATGTGACAATCTACAATGTAAATAGTCATGAAAATAAAGAAAACACACATTCATCATCATCATCATCAACATCAAGGGTGTGTGTGTGTGTGTGTGTGTGTGTGTGTGTTACACAGAACATCAATTTCCACACTTCTATTAGCCCCGGGTCTTATATGTACAAACCCCGTTTCCATATGAGTTGGGAAATTGTGTTAGATGTAAATATAAACGGAATACAATGATTTGCAAATCCTTTTCAACCCATATTCAGTTGAATATGCTACAAAGACAACATATTTGATGTTCAAACTCATAAACTATTTTTTTTTTAGAATTTCATGGCTGCAACACGTGCCAAAAAAGTAGTTGGGAAAGGGCATGTTCACCACTGTGTTACATGGCCTTTCCTTTTAACAACACTCAGTAAAGGTTTGGGAACTGAGGAGACACATTTTTGAAGCTTCTCAGGTGGAATTCTTTCCCATTCTTGCTTGATGTACAGCTTAAGTTGTTCAACAGTCCGGGGGTCTCCCTTGTGCTATTTTAGGCTTCATAATTTTCAATGGGAGACAGGTCTGGACTACAGGCAGGCCAGTCTAGTACCCACACTCTTTTACTATGAAGCCACGTTGATTTAACACGTGGCTTGGCATCGTTTTGCTGAAATAAGCAGGGGCGTCCATGGTAACGTTGCTTGGATGGCAACATATGTTGCTCCAAAACCTGTATGTACCTTTCAGCATTAATGGCGCCTTCACAGATGTGTAAGTTACCCATGTCTTGGGCACTAATACACCCCCATACCATCACACATGCTGCCTTTTACACTTTGCGCCTATAACAATCCGGATGGTTCTTTTCCTCTTTCGACGTCCACAGTTTCCAAAAACAATTTGAAATGTGGACTCGTCAGACCACAGAACACTTTTCCACTTTGCATCAGTCCATCTTAGATGAGCTCAGGCCCGGCGAAGCCGACGGCGTTTCCGGGTGTTGTTGATAAACGGTTTTCGCCTTGCATAGGAGAGTTTTAACTTGCACTTACAGATGTAGCGACCAACAGACTGACAGTGGGTTTCTGAAGTGTTCCTGAGCCCATGTGGTGATATCCTTTACACACTGATGTCACTTAATGATGCAGTACAGCCTGAGGGATGGAAGGTCACGGGCTTAGCTGCTTACGTGCAGTGATTTCTCCAGATTCTCTGAACCCTTTGATGATATTACGGAGCGTAGATGGTGAAATCCCTAAATTCCTTGCAATAGCTGGTTGAGAAAGGTTTTTCTTAAACTGTTCAACAATTTGCTCACGCATTTGTTGACAAAGTGGTGACCCTCGCCCCATCCTTGTTTGTGAATGACTGAGCATTTCATGCAATCTACTTTTATACCCAATCATGGCACCCACCTGTTCCCAATTGGCCTGCTCACCTGTGGGATGTTCCAAATAAGTGTTTGATGAGCATTCCTCAACTTTATCAGTATTTATTGCCACCTTTCCCAACTTATTTTGTCACGTGTTGCTGGCATCAAATTCTAAAGTTAATGATTATTTGCAACAAAAAAACCATCAAATATGTTGTCTTTGTAGCATATTCAACTGAATATGGGTTGAAAAGGATTTGCAAATCATTGTATTCCGTTTATATTTACATCTAACACAATTTCCCAACTCATATGGAAACAGGGTTTGTAATATAAATGTGTAAGGGTGGGGTGTATGGTATGTGGTCATTAAATATGTATTCTGATATATGTTCTTCACAGAAAATGAGTCTCAGTTTGAAAAATAATTATCATTTTTCTTTTAATAAAAAATGAAAGCGGGTCCCACAGACCCGAACACCACACAAGGGTTAATGATAGGTGTAAGTCCAGCCTCTCTGTAATCAATCAGTCATGATTAGACTGATGAGATCATTTACCAGCGAGTTGTTCTGATGAAGTGTTTTGAAGTCGTTCATGTTGATAGCTTTGTGGGCGGCCTCAAATGATGCTGCTAAACATGAAGGAGGTCTGCTCAACATGATTGCTGTGAAATGATCATTTACACTTATCCAAGACCTGCAGTCCACCTGTCCTCAACCCCAAAAGTATAAATGCTTTTATACAAACACTTACAGGTAAAAGCCAGTAAATTAGAATATTTTGAAAAACTTGATTTATTTCAGTAATTGCATTCAAAAGGTGTAACTTGTACATTATATTTATTCATTGCACACAGACTGATGCATTCAAATGTTTATTTCATTTAATTTTGATGATTTGAAGTGGCAACAAATGAAAATCCAAAATTCCGTGTGTCACAAAATTAGAATATTACTTAAGGCTAATACAAAAAAGGGATTTTTAGAAATGTTGGCCAACTGAAAAGTATGAAAATGAAAAATATGAGCATGTACAATACTCAATACTTGGTTGGAGCTCCTTTTGCCTCAATTACTGCGTTAATGCGGCGTGGCATGGAGTCGATGAGTTTCTGGCACTGCTCAGGTGTTATGAGAGCCCAGGTTGCTCTGATAGTGGCCTTCAACTCTTCTGCGTTTTTGGGTCTGGCATTCTGCATCTTCCTTTTCACAATACCCCACAGATTTTCTATGGGGCTAAGGTCAGGGGAGTTGGCGGGCCAATTTAGAACAGAAATACCATGGTCCGTAAACCAGGCACGGGTAGATTTTGCGCTGTGTGCAGGCGCCAAGTCCTGTTGGAACTTGAAATCTCCATCTCCATAGAGCAGGTCAGCAGCAGGAAGCATGAAGTGCTCTAAAACTTGCTGGTAGACGGCTGCGTTGACCCTGGATCTCAGGAAACAGAGTGGACCGACACCAGCAGATGACATGGCACCCCAAACCATCACTGATGGTGGAAACTTTACACTAGACTTCAGGCAACGTGGATCCTGTGCCTCTCCTGTCTTCCTCCAGACTCTGGGACCTCGATTTCCAAAGGAAATGCAAAATTAGCATGGTTGGGTGATGGTTTGGGGTGCCATGTCATCTGCTGGTGTCGGTCCACTCTGTTTCCTGAGATCCAGGGTCAACGCAGCCGTCTACCAGCAAGTTTTAGAGCACTTCATGCTTCCTGCTGCTGACCTGCTCTATGGAGATGGAGATTTCAAGTTCCAACAGGACTTGGCGCCTGCACACATCGCAAAATCTACCCGTGCCTGGTTTACGGACCATGGTATTTCTGTTCTAAATTGGCCCGCCAACTCCCCTGACCTTAGCCCCATAGAAAATCTGTGGGGTATTGTGAAAAGGAAGATGCAGAATGCCAGACCCAAAAACGCAGAAGAGTTGAAGGCCACTATCAGAGCAACCTGGGCTCTCATAACACCTGAGCAGTGCCAGAAACTCATCGACTCCATGCCACGCCGCATTAACGCAGTAATTGAGGCAAAAGGAGCTCCAACCAAGTATTGAGTATTGTACATGCTCATATTTTCCATTTTCATACTTTTCGGTTGGCCAACATTTCTAAAAATCCCTTTTTTGTATTAGCCTTAAGTAATATTCTAATTTTGTGACACACGGAATTTTGGATTTTCATTTGTTGCCACTTCAAATCATCAAAATTAAATGAAATAAACATTTGAATGCATCAGTCTGTGTGCAATGAATAAATATAATGTACAAGTTACACCTTTTGAATGCAATTACTGAAATAAATCAAGTTTTTCAAAATATTCTAATTTACTGGCTTTTACCTGTAAGTGCATCTGACCTGCATCAAAGTGTTGCATTTCACTCAAAGCTTTCTTTTTCCCCGTTAGGAGTTGCACCTAACGGGCTCTTTGTGGCTCGGTGACCTGACCGTCGTTTGAAATAATGAGTCTGTTGCCTCACACGCTCACTTTTCTGCTTGATTTCCCGCTTCTCTTTGCCCCTTTGAAGCCATTAGTTGAGACTGGCAGAATGTAGTGTGTGTGTGTGTGTGTGTGTGTTCGTGTGTGTGTGTGTGTGGCTCACCTGCTATAAATAATTGATCAGTTTGAATCCGGGGCGTAACAGATTTATATGCAAGAAGGCGGCAGCTGCGGCGTGGAGGTGCCCGACAGTTTGTTTTGGGGGATAACCGTCAAAGGCAAAAAGGGTAAGTCGAGTGTAAAGCGCCACTTTCTCCAGGCAGGTACGGTTTCATAGTGACCTGATGGTCCCAAAGTGCAGCTGTGGAAGTGTGAAGTATTGAACCGTGAAAAGCTTTTAGCAGTTGTCCACAATGGGATCCGGGTGTGTGTCTTCAAGTGTCACTCACTTTTGAGGTGTGCTGGGTCAAAAGTATACATACAGCAATGTTAATATTTGCTTACATGTCCCTTGGCAAGTTGACCTGCAATAAGGCGCTTTTGGTAGCCATCCACAAGCTTCTGCTTGACCACAAAATTGCTGCAGTTCAGCTAAATGTGTTGCTTTTCTGACATGGACTTGTTTCTGGCGTGGTTGGGGGCGTGGTTAATATATATATATATATATATATATATATATATGTATATATGTATGTGTGGGGAAAAAAATCACAAGACTATTTCATCTCTACAGGCCTGTTTCATGAGGGGGGGTACCCTCAATCATCAGGAGATTTTAATGGAAGCATTCACATACCATGGTTTATATAGGGCACAGAGTGGGTGGGTACAGGCTGGCGTAGGGGCGTGGTGATTGGCTCATGTGTTACCTAAGGAGGTGTTTCCGTCTGTGGCGGCATGCTGTTACAATTTCGCTGCGCTTGTTGAGGGATGACAGGTCTGGACGGTAAATAATAAACAGTTTCTCTTTCAAGCATAGGTTGCATCTTTTATTACCACTATTGTAAGGTGTGCTGGATGCAAGAATTTGCCATGTTATTGAATATTCAACATTATTGTCTTTGAGGTCCCAAATGTGTTTGCTGAGTTCTGTGGTATTTCGCAGGTTTTTGTTCCTGAAAGAAGCCTTGTGATTGTTCCATCTGGTTTTGAATTCTCCCTCGGTTAATCCTACATACGTGTCGGATGTGTTAATGTCCTTGCGTATTACCTTAGATTGGTAGACAACTGATGTTTGTAAGCACCCCCCGTTGAGAGGGCAATCAGGTTTCTTTCGACAGTTACATCCTTTATTGGTTTTGGAATCGCTCTGTCTGGGGGTCGACGGCTCATTTGCAATTGTTTTGTTGTGGTTTGAGATGATTTGTCGTATATTGTTCATGCAGCTGTAGCTCAATTTAATGTTGTTCTTGTTGAATACTTTTCTTAGGGTGTTGTCTTTGGGAAAGTGTTTGTCAATCAGATTGAGGAATTTGTGTCCAATGTTCGTTGAGACGTTTTTGCTGTATGGGGGGTTGTACCAGATGATGTCGTTTCGTATTCTGTTCTTTTTTGGCTGGTTTCCTGGCGTGGGTTCATAGGTGAGGGTGAAATTGTATCCGCTATATATATATATATATATATATATATATATAAGAAATACTTGACTTTCAGTGAATTCTAGCTATATATATATATATATATATATATATATATATATATATATATATATATATATATATATTTTATTACATATATATATATATATATATATATATATATATATATATATATATATATATATATATATATATATATATATATAAATAAAAGAAATACTTGAATTTCAGTGTTCATTTATTTACACATATACACACACTAGAGATGCGCGGTTTGCGGGCAAAACCGAGGATTCCGCGGATTATCCGCGGATCGGGCGGATGAAATTTAAAAAAATTAGATTTTATCCGCGGGTCGGGTCGGGTGGTTAAAAAAAAAAAATTAGATTTTAAATAGATTCAGGCGGGTGGCAGTTAAACCAATTGGGAAATATATATACATAGTTAAATGTTGTTACCCACATACGAAAAACGAGCAGGCACCTGCTGCATATGCCACAACAGAAGAAAAAAAAAAAAGAGATGGACACTTTTACGGAGCGGAGAAGGGACGCCTCGCCGAGGTCCGGGACCGAGGCCCCTTCCCCCGAGAGGGCCCCACCGGGAGCCGTAGCTGAGGCGATCCACGAGAAGGGCCCGACGCACGTCCAGGGTCACCACCGCGCCCACCGCACCGACACCCCGCCTCGTCCGCCTTCTCCGCGGCCGGCGTCACGCGCAGCAGGTAAGCAGCTTACCTGCCCGCCACCCCCGTGGCCGGGGGCTCGTAACAGGGGTCACTCCGCGCGCTCTGCCCGCGCAGCTTACCTGCCCGCCACCCCTGTTGCCGGGGGCGCGTAACAGGGGTCACTCCGCGCGCAGTGCGCTCACAAAAGGGGTGGGGCTCACCCTGGTTGATATAGACAGCAGGACGGTGGCCATGGAAGTTGGAGCCCGCTAAGGAGTGTGTAACAACCCACCTGCCGAATCAACTAGCCCTGAAAATGGATGGCGCTGGAGCGTCGGGCCCATACCCGGCCGTCGCCGGCAGCGAGACGCGCTTGGAGGTGCGCTCAGCGCGGCTCCCATATAATTGCGCACTGGTGTGCGTCTGGGTCGTGACAGCGTGGCACGCGAATGTCTGTGCTGCATTGGATCAGTCTCCTTTCTTTAACAGGCAAAAGCTTTATAACCTCACTAATGCCTTGCATCGTCTATATTAGATATATAACAACGGGCGGATGCGGGCGGATGCGGTTCTGATCAAATGTTAGATCGGGTGGATTGCGGATGGTTGACGACTTTCTGATGCGGTTGCGGATGAAATAATTGCCTATCCGCGCATCTCTAACACACACATAACACTCATCTACTCATTGTTGAGTTAAGGATTGAATTGTCCATCCTTGTTCTATTCTCTGTCACTATTTCAGAACACACACACTATACAAATATACATTATAAAATCAATAAGAAAACGGGAGCTCTAATTTGGGAGTCTGAATTAGGATCAGAAGTTCCTATATAAACATTGCGCACTCACGTCGCCTTTTTGTATTGATTACTGCAGCTGTGCACTGGATTCATTCACAAATACAAACTACAACTCACAAACACTTTAGAGTTAGGCTCCACCATCAGAATGTGTACTTAAACTTATAAAGATCACATGGATATTATTCAGTGAGTTGATTCACCAAAACTAACCTGTTATACAGGAGGAAAAAGCACACAGGACGTTTCAATTGTTCACAGACTGGTCGCGCTCATCAGAATGACAAGACACTTCCGGTCTGCAGGTGATAGCATTCAATTGGGAAGAAACCTCCTACTGCCCCCTACTGACCAATGTGAATACTGATAAATGTGTAATGACCGCTCCAAAAACAAATTCAAACCACAAAATAAAATAAATAAATCAACACAAAAATGTGACACATTATGGGTGGGTCACATATGCATGTACAGTAGATGGCAGTATTGTCCTGTTTAAAAGTGTCACAACATTGCTGTTTACGGCAGACGAACTGCTTTACGGTAGACAAAAACTTTATTGCTGTTGTTGTGTGTTGTTACCGCGCTGGGAGGACGTTAATGAAACTGCCTATCAATAAACCCACATAAGAAACCAAGAACTCGCCCTCCATCATTAGCTGTTTATATTGTGGGAAAGCGGACGTGTGAACAGGCTGTCAACACGTCACTCAGGTCCGCATGGAGCTGGAGGGGGCGTGGCCTCCAGCTCCGCCTGAATTTCGGGAGATTTTCTGGAGAAAATTTGTCCCGGGAGGTTTTCGGGAGAGGCGCTGAATTTCGGGAGTCTCCCGGAAAATCCGGGAGGGTTGGCAAGTATGTCCACACCTTTAAGTCAGGACTTTGGGAAGGCCATTCCAAAACCTTCATTCTAGCCTGATTTAGCCATTCCTTTACCACGTTTGACGTGTGTTTGTCCTGTTGGAACACCCAACTGCGCCCAAGACCCATCATCCGGGTATTGTGGCCAAACAGCTCCATTTTTGTTTCATCTGACATCACATGGACAAAGATAAGACCTTCTGGAGGAAAGTTCTGTGGTCAGATGAAACAAAAATGAAGCTGTTTGGCCACAATACCCAGCAATATGTTTGGAGGAGAAAAGGAACACCACACCTACCGTCAAGAATGGTGGTGGTAGTATTATGCTCTGGGCCTGTTTTGCTGCCAATGGAACTGCTGCTTTAAACGGGACAAAGAAAAAGGAGGATTACCTCCAAATTGTTCAGGACAAGCTAAAATCATCAGCCCGGAGGTTGGGTCTTGGGCGCAGTTGGGTGTTCCAACAGGACAATGACCCCAGACACACGTTTAAGTCAGGACTTTGGGAAGGCCATTCTAAAACCTTAATTCTAGCCTGATTTAGCCATTCCTTTACCACTTTTGACATGTGTTTGGGGTCATTGTCCTGTTGGAACACCCAACTGCGCCCAACTGATGATTTTAGCTTGTCCTGAAGAATTTGGAGCTAAACCTCCTTTTTCATTGTCCCATTTAAAGCAGCAGTTCCATTGGCAGCAAAACAGGCCCAGAGCATAATACTACCACCACCATGCTTGATGGTAGGCTTGGTGTTCCTGGGATTAAAGGCCTCACCTTTTCTCCTCCAAACATATTGCTGGGTATTGTCGCTTTACATGTAGAACCCATCAATCATTCACACCTGGTGGTGGTAAGCTACTTTCATAGCCACAGCTGCCCTGGGGTAGACTGACGGAAGCGTGGCTGCAATTTGCGCCAACGGCAAAAGGTGAAGTGTCCCGCCCAAGGACACAACGGCAGCGATTTTTGGATGGTAAGAGGCGGGGAGCGAACCTGCAACCCTCAGGTTTCTGGCACGGTTGCTCTGCCCACTACGCCATGCCGCCCCCATAATACTACCACCACCATGCTTGACGGTAGGTATAGTGTTCCTGGGAGTAAAGGCCTCACCTTTTCTCCTCCAAACATATTCCTGGGTATTGTGGCCAAACAGCTCCATTTTTGTTTCATCTGACATCACATGGACAAAGATAAGACCTTCTGGAGGAAAGTTCTGTGGTCAGATGAAACAAAAATGGAGCTGTTTGGTCCACAATACCCAGCAATATGTTTGGAGGAGAAAAGGTGAGGCCTTTAATCCCAGGAACACCATTCCTACCGTCAAGCATGGTGGTGGTAGTATTATGCTCTGGGCCTGTTTTGCTGCCAATGGAACTGCTGCTTTACAGAGAGTAAATGGGACAATGATCAGCCCTGAGGTTGGGTCTTGGGCGCAGTTGGGTGTTCCAACAGGACAATGACCCCAGACACACGTTTAAGTCAGGACTTTGGGAAGGCCATTCTAAAACCTTCATTCTAGCCTGATTTAGCCATTCCTTTACCACTTTTGAGGTGTGTTTGGGGTCATTGTACTGTTGGAACACCCAACTGCGCCCAAGACCCAACCTCCGGGCTGATGGTTTAGGTAGGTTGTCCTGAAGAATTTGGAGGTCATCCATCCTTTTTCATTGTCCCATTTAAAGCAGCAGTTCCATTGGCAGCAAAACAGGCCCAGAGCATAATACTACCACCACCATGTTTGACTGTAGGAATTGGTGTTCCTGGGATTTAAGGCCTCACCTTTTCTCTTCCAAACATATTCCTGGGTATTGTGGACCAAACAGCTCCATTTTTGTTTCATCTGACATCACATGGACAAAGATAAGACCTTCTGGAGGAAAGTTCTATGGTTGACATGTAAGCAAATATGAACATTGCTGTACGTATACTTTTGACCCTCACATTTTCAGTAGAGCCATAATAAATTCATAAAAGAAGCAAACTTCATGAATGTTTTTTGTGACCAACAAAATCACAAATCACAAAAAAAAATAAGAGTTGTAGAAATGATTGGAAACTCAAGACAGCCATGACATGATGTCCTTTACACTTTTGACCACCACTGTATGCCATGTACTCTGCTCACAGACTGCCACTATGAAGTTTGAGAAGGCAGGTTTTTCATTAAAAAAATGGTATTGTACTGTATTGGTAGTTTGAGATGAAAAGGTTAGGATTTGCAAAAGGGCTTGAGTAATAATTTGTACTTGCCTGGAGCCTCGCTTCCACCGTGTTACTGTAATGAAGTCCCCTGGGACATGTTCCAATGCCGGGTCCTATCCACAGAAACATGTTGACCCTGAAGGTGGTCAGTGCTCAACAGCTTTATTCAGCTTAAGAGGATTGAAATGAACGGAGGTCCAGATTCCTCGCAAAGAAACCACCGTGTTGCTGCTCCAGTCCAAAATGGACCTTAAAGTCAGTGTACCGTATTTTCCGCACTATAAGGCGCACCGGATTATTAGCCGCACCTTCAATGAATTGCATATTTCATAACTTTGTCCACCAATAAGCCGCCCCGGATTATAAGCCGCGCCTACGCTGCGCTAAAGTGAATGTCAAAAAAACAGTCAGATAGTTCAGTCAAACTTTAATAATATATTGAAAACCAGCGTTCTAACAACTCTGTCCCAAAATGTACGCAAATGTGCAATCACAAACATAGTAAAATTCAAAATGGTGTAGAGCAATAGCAACATAATGTTGCTCGAACGTTAATGTCACAACACACAAAATAAACATAGCGCTCACCTTCTGAAGTTATTCTTCATTCGTAAATCCTTCGAATTCTTCGTCTTCGGTGTCCGAATTGAAAAGTTGCGCAAGCGTGGTATCCAAAATGGCCGGTTCCGTCTCGTCGAAGTCATCGGAGTCAGTGTCGCTGTTGTTCTGTGAATCCTGCCTTCCGGAAAGCTCGGACCACAGTTGTGACCGAAATATCTGCCCAGGCATTTACGATCCACTGGCAAATGTTGGCGTATGTCGTCCGGCGCTGTCTGCCCGTCTTAGTGAAGGTGTGTTCGCCTTCGGAGCTGTGTGAAAAAAGCCACCCGGCCTCTTCGCGTAAACTTCCCTTAACCACTCGCTCATCTTTTCTTCATCCATCCATCCCTTCGAGTTAGCTTTTATGATGACGCCGGCTGGAAAGGTCTCTTTTGGCAAGGTCTTCCTTTTGAATATCACCATGGGTGGAAGTTAGCATGGCAAGCTAGAACCACAGAAAAGGATGACTTCTCATTCCCTGTGGTGCGAATATTCACCGTACGTGCTCCCGTTCCACAGTGCGGTTCACAGGAATATCAGTTGCTGTGAAATACGGTAGTAATCCGTGTGCGGATGGAGAGATTGCGTCTTTTTATGAACCGGATCCTTGTCGCTTAGTAGGAGCCATTTTGTGGTCTTTACAGATGTAAACAGGAAATGAAACGTACGGTGATATCCGCGCGTTTTTTCTTCTTCTTCCGGGGGCGGGTGGTTGCTTACAGTAGAAGAAGAAGCGCTTCCTGTTCTATGGGGGCGGGTGCTTTCCTTGGCGGTTGCTTGCGTAGAAGAAGAAGCGCTTCCTGTTCTACCGGGAAAAAAGATGGCGGCTGTTTACCGAAGTTGCGAGATCGAAACTTTATGAAAATGAATCGTAATAAAGCGCACCGGGTTATAAGGCGCACTGTCAGCTTTTGAGAAAATGTGTGGTTTTTAGGTGCGCCTTATAGTGCGGAAAATACGGTACTCGTTTTCAAGCAGAGCGTGATTTCCCGCTACGCCATCACCCCAAGCGGCTTAGTGGCTGTGACGCAGAACATGCTACTTAAAGGTCCTGAGCTACTAAAGATTTGCATACATTAAAACGCATGCAAACTTAACTCATACGGAGAGCATTGTGTCTCTTAAGTGAGCGGAATGAGGAGCGCAAACTATTTAGCATATTTCTCTTCAGGAATATGCAGAATATATGCTGATTATTAGACTGGCGAGAATTATTCATGTGCAATGAGATTTATCAAGGCTGATCCCAGTTCTGTGGCCATTAGTTTGTCTTTTCTTAGCACATCTGTAAAGTATAAGCAAAGGTAAAGGTGCACGGCTGGGAGAAAACAGGTAAATGATAAATAAATGGGTTGTACTTGTATAGCGCTTTTCTACCTTCAAGGTACTACTAGACAGTATTTCCACATTCACCCATTCACACACACATTTAAGTAATGTTGCAATTTTCCATGCTAACAAAGCAAGTATGCCTGATAGAAAACATTTAAATTTAAAGTAAGGCTCCACTTTTTAAAATGGGAAATCAAAACTAAAACTAAGATGCATGCATGATTTTTTTCTGTATTTAAAACACTTCCTTGTGGTCTACATAACATGCAGTTGTTGTTTCTTTGGTCCAAATTTGGCATACATTACGTTTTATAAACCGTTTTTAAACCTTGTTTCTGACCGCATTTTCTGGATGCGTCGTTTTGTGGGCGGTCTTCCTTATGTGCCTTCTAGAGATGCGCGGATAGGCAATTATTTCATCCGCAACCGCATCAGAAAGTCGTCAACCATCCGCAATCCACCCGATCTAACATTTGATCAGAACCGCATCCGCCCGCACCCGCCCGTTGTTATATATCTAATATAGACGATGCAAGGCATTAGTGAGGTTATAAAGCTTTTGCCTGTTAAAGAAAGGAGACTGATCCAATGCAGCACAGACATTCGCGTGCCACGCTGTCACGACCCAGACGCACACCAGTGCGCAATCATATGGGAGCCGCGCTGAGCGCACCTCCAAGAGCGTCTCGCTGCCGGCGACGGCCGGGTATATGGGCCCGACGCTCCAGCGCCATCCATTTTCAGGGCTAGTTGATTCGGCAGGTGGGTTGTTACACACTCCTTAGCGGGTTCCAACTTCCATGGCCACCGTCCTGCTGTCTATATCAACCAGGGTGAGCCCCACCCCTTTCGTTGTGCCCGCAAACCGCGCATCTCTAGTGCCTTCACTTGACTGTGTCTTCTCCCCGCACACTTTGTTGTCATTTTAGCGCTTCCATAGCGAGTCTACTGACAGATATAAATTAGAATTATGAATCATGAGAATAATTTTTTATCAGATTAATCGCACTCTTGAGTTGTGATTATTCATGATTAATCTACCAACTTCACCACGCCGTCCCCATAGATAGATAGATAGATAGATGGATAGATGGATAGATGGATAGATAGATAGATAGTACTTTATTGATTCCTTCAGGAGAGTTCCCTCAGGAAAATTACAATTCCAGCAGCCATCCATCCATCCATCTTCTTCCGCTTATCTGAGGTCGGGTTGTGGGGGCAGCAGCCTAAGCAGAGAAGCCCAGACTTCCCTCTCCCCAGCCACTTCGTCCAGCTCCTCCCGGGGGATCCCGAGGCGTTCCCAGGCCAGCCGGGAGACATAGTCTTCCCAACGTGTCCTGGGTCTTCCCCGTGACCTCCTCCCTAGGGAGGCGTTCGGGTGGCATCCTGACCAGATGCCCGAACCACCTCATCTGGCTCCTCTCCATGTGGAGGAGCAGCGGCTTTACTTTGAGCTCCTCCCGGATGACAGAGCTTCTCACCCTATCTCTAAGGGAGAGACCCACCACCCGGCGGAGGAAACTCATTCGGGCCGCTTGTACCCGTGATCTTGTCCTTTCGGTCATAACCCAAAGCTCATGACCATAGGTGAGGATGGGAACGTCGATCGACCGGTAAATTGAGAGCTTTGCCTTCCGGCTCAGCTCCTTCTTCACCACAACGGATCGATACGGCGTCCGCATTACTGAAGACGCCGCACCGATCCGCCTGTCGATCTCACCATCACTCGTGAACAAGACTCCGAGGTACTTGAACTCCTCCACTTGGGGCAAGATCTCCTCCCCAACCCGGAGATGGCACTCCAGCCTTTTCCGGGCGAGAACCATGGACTCGGACTTGGAGGTGCTGATTCTCATCCCAGTCGCTTCACACTCGGCTGCGAACCGATCCAGAGAGAGCTGAAGATCCTGGCCAGATGAAGCCATCAGGACCACATCATGTTTAAAAAGCAGAGACCTAATCCTGCAGCCACCAAACCGGATCCCCTCAACGCCTTGACTGCGCCTAGAAATTCTGTCCAGTTCCAGCAGCAGTTTACAGAATTGAGATCGAATGTAAGAAGTAAATAATGGGGGCATAAATGGAAACAAAATAGAAAAATATTACAATGAGAATAAAAATATAACAGTAAAATAAGAATATAAGAAGAGAAACTAGGCAGTAGTGACCATGTTATGAAAAAGTATTGTCTGTGGACCCTAGGAAGACTAGTGGGTTGTTGGGATCCTTAATAAAAATCAAAAAAATCAAAAAATCCTAGTACCCCCCCTCCCCCCCAGAGAGGAGTTGTACAGTCTAGTGGTGTGTGGGACAAAGGAGTTTTTGAGTCTATTAGTCCTGCACTTGGGATGGCAGTCTAGCACTGAACAGGCTTCTCTGGCTACTGATAACTCTATGCAGAGGGTGACACCAGTGATACTGGTAACTCTATGCAGAGGGTGACACCAGTGATATTGATAACGGTATGCAGAGGGTGACTGGCATCATCCAGGGTGCTCACTAGTTTTTCCACAGTCCTCTTCTCTGCCACCGTCACCAGTTAGTCCAGTTTCATTGTGATCATATAGAACCGGCCCACCTGATCAGTTTTTCCAGTCTGGAGCTGTCCTTCTTAGATGTCCAGTCCATAGTGGATTTAACATAATAGTGTGAGAGTCCAGTCCATAGTGGATCTAACATAACAGTGGGAGTCCAGTCCATAGTGGATCTAACATAATAGTGAGAGTCCAGTCCATAGTGGATCTAACATAATAGTGAGAGTCCAGCCCATAGTAGATCTAACATAATAGTGAGAGTCCAGTCCATAGTGGATCTAACATAATAGTGAGTGTCCAGTCCATAGTGGATCTAACATAATAGTGAGAGTCCAGTCCATAGTGGATCTAACATAATAGTGAGAGTCCAGTCCATAGTGGATCTAACATAATAGTGTGAGAGTCCAGTCCATAGTGGATCTAATATAATAGTGTGAGAGTCCAGTCCATAGTGGATCTAACATAACAGTGGGAGTCCAGTCCATAGTGGATCTAACATAATAGTAAGAGTCCAGTCCATAGTGGATCTAACATAATAGTGTGAGAGTCCAGTCCATAGTGGATCTAACATAATAGTGTGAGAGTCCAGTCCATAGTGGATCTAACATAATAGTGAGAGTCCAGTCCATATTGGATCTAACATAATGATGAGAGTCCAGTCCATAGTGGATCTAACATAATAGTGAGAGTCCAGTCCATAGTGGATCTAACATAATAGTGAGAGTCCAGTCCATAGTGGATCTAACATAATAGTGAGAGTCCAGTCCATAGTGAATCTAACATAATAGTGTGAGAGTCCAGTCCATAGTGGATCTAACATAATAGTGAGAGTCCAGTCCATAGTGGATCTAACATAATAGTGTGAGAGTCCAGTCCATAGTGGATCTAACATAATAGTGAGAGTCCAGTCCATAGTGGATCTAACATAATAGTGTGAGAGTCCAGTCCATAGTGGATCTAACATAATAGTGTGAGAGTCCAGTCCATAGTGGATCTAACATAATAGTGTGAGAGTCCAGTCTATAGTGGATCTAACATAATAGTGTGAGAGTCCAGTCCATAGTGGATCTAACATAATAGTGTGAGAGTCCAGTCCATAGTGGATCTAACATAATAGTGTGAGAGTACAGTCCATAGTGGATCTAACATAATAGTGTGAGAGTACAGTCCATACTGGATCTAACATAATAGTGAGAGTCCAGTCCATAGTGGATCTAACATAATAGTGAGAGTCCAGTCCATAGTGGATCTAACATAATAGTGTGAGAGTCCAGTCCATAGTGGATCTAACATAATAGTGTGAGAGTACAGTCCATAGTGGATCTAACATAATAGTGTGATAGTCCAGTCCATAGTGGATCTAACATAATAGTGTGAGAGTCCA
Organism: Nerophis lumbriciformis; assembly: GCF_033978685.3. Classification (NCBI taxonomy): domain Eukaryota; kingdom Metazoa; phylum Chordata; class Actinopteri; order Syngnathiformes; family Syngnathidae; genus Nerophis; species Nerophis lumbriciformis. The sequence goes on from NC_084564.2 coordinate 44,010,101, forward strand.
GTCCATAGTGGATCTAACATAATAGTGAGAGTCCAGTCCATAGTGGATCTAACATAATAGTGTGAGAGTCCAGTCCATAGTGGATCTAACATAATAGTGTGAGAGTACAGTCCATACTGGATCTAACATAATAGTGAGAGTCCAGTCCATAGTGGATCTAACATAATAGTGAGAGTCCAGTCCATAGTGGATCTAACATAATAGTGAGAGTCCAGTCCATAGTGGATCTAACATAATAGTGTGAGAGTCCAGTCCATAGTGGATCTAACATAATAGTGTGAGAGTCCAGTCCATAGTGGATCTAACATAATAGTGTGAGAGTCCAGTCCATAGTGGATCTAACATAATAGTGAGAGTCCAGTCCATAGTGGATCTAACATAATAGTGAGAGTCCAGTCCATAGTGGATCTAACATAATAGTGAGAGTCCAGTCCATAGTGGATCTAACATAATAGTGAGACTCCAGTCCATAGTGAATCTAACATAATAGTGTGAGAGTCCAGTCCATAGTGGATCTAACATAATAGTGAGAGTCCAGTCCATAGTGGATCTAACATAATAGTGTGAGAGTCCAGTCCATAGTGGATCTAACATAATAGTGAGAGTCCAGTCCATAGTGGATCTAACATAATAGTAAGAGTCCACTCCATAGTGGATCCAACATAATAGTGTGAGAGTCCAGTCCATAGTGGATCTAACATAATAGTGTGAGAGTCCAGTCCATAGTGGATCTAACATAATAGTGTGAGAGTCCAGTCCATAGTGGATCTAACATAATAGTGTGAGAGTCCAGTCCATAGTGGATCTAACATAATAGTGTGAGAGTACAGTCCATAGTGGATCTAACATAATAGTGAGAGTCCAGTCCATAGTGGATCTAACATAATAGTGTGAGAGTCCAGTCCATAGTGGATCTAACATAATAGTGTGAGAGTACAGTCCATACTGGATCTAACATAATAGTGAGAGTCCAGTCCATAGTGGATCTAACATAATAGTGAGAGTCCAGTCCATAGTGGATCTAACATAATAGTGAGAGTCCAGTCCATAGTGGATCTAACATAATAGTGTGAGAGTCCAGTCCATAGTGGATCTAACATAATAGTGTGAGAGTCCAGTCCATAGTGGATCTAACATAATAGTGTGAGAGTCCAGTCCATAGTGGATCTAACATAATAGTGAGAGTCCAGTCCATAGTGGATCTAACATAATAGTGAGAGTCCAGTCCATAGTGGATCTAACATAATAGTGTGAGAGTCCAGTCCATAGTGGATCTAACATAATAGTAAGAGTCCAGTCCACAGTGGATCTAACATAATAGTGTGAGAGTCCAGTCCATAGTGGATCTAACATAATAGTGTGATAGTCCAGTCCATAGTTGATCTGACATAATAGTGAGAGTCCAGTCCGTAGTGGATCTAACATAATAGTGAGAGTCCAGTCCATAGTGGATCTAACATAATAGTGAGAGTCTAGTCCATAGTGGATCCAACATAATAGTGAGAGTCCAGTCCATAGTGGATCTAACATAATAGTAAGAGTCCAGTCCATAGTGGATCTAACATAATAGTGAGAGTCCAGTCCATAGTGGATCTAACATAATTGTAAGAGTCCAGTCCATAGTGGATCTAACATAATAGTAAGAGTCCAGTCCATAGTGGATCTAACATAATAGTGTGAGAGTCAAATTCATAGTGGGGCCAGCAGGAGACCATCCCGAGTGGAGACAGGTCAGCAGCGCAGAGATGTTCCCAACTGATGCACAAGCGAGCGGTCCACCCGGGTCTTGACTCTGGACAGCCAGCACTTCATCCATGGCCACTGGACTTGTGCCCCCCCTCCCCTCCACAAGGGAGAGGGGGGCAGAAAAGAAAAGAAACGGCTGATCAACTGGTCTAAAAAAGAGGGTCTATATAAAGGCTAGAGTATACAAATGAGTTTTAAGACGGGACTTAAATGTTTCTACTGAGGTAGCATCTCTAACTGTCAAATATCGGCTGCTGAGTTCCATTTTTTTATGTTTTCCGCCAGTGGTGTGCCTCGGGATTTTTCCAATAAAGGTTGAAAAACACTCCTCTAGAGTTGAAGTGAAGTGTTTGGGTTAAAGTTAGGGTTGGAATTACCAAGCATTATAACCCTCAAGAGTTGTTTATTGGATTCTAAATTGGCTGCAATTGCATTACAAAGGCTTTCTATCAAGGTAATGGCACCCGGTATATGAACTATAGGTACACCGTGGAAGATTTATGTGGGTGTGAGAGAAGCATTAGTTGACTCTCACCAGTGCAGCGCCACACCGCTGCAGGGCCCGCCTTGTTTGGGACTCATTTTTTCCCCCTTTGTCGTTATGATAAATGAAAGTGTTGGCGCTCAACAGAGCTGATTTGAAGGGAAAAAAAGAGGCTTTATTAGTATATGAAGGGCGCTTGTGTGTTTGTGTGGAGTTTTCCAAGGCATCCATCAGCATGAGCACAACACCACACTGTCATGTCTGTGTAATCATGTTTTGTTTTAAGTCATGTTTTGTTTAGTTTCTGGCTTTTCACTCCCTTGTCTTGTTTGCATGATTACCCCATTAGTTTCACCTGTTCCACGTTTGGACTCATTGTGCACTCTTGATTGTCACCATAGCAACCCATTAGTTTTCACCTGTCACGTCACACACCTGTTTCACGTCTTGAGTCACGCACCTGTTTTCGTTAATCATGTCTGTAGTATTTAAGTTCATTGTTTTCAGTTTGTCTTTCTGACGACCTCACCACATTTATGCTCTGTCCATGCCTGGCACTTCTTCCCATGTCCATTCTTCATGCAACTATTTTTGTCTAAGCCAAGTACGTTTTTGTTCCATGTTTATAGTCTTTTTGTTTTTCATAGTTTGTTCTCCGCCACTGTGCGCGCTTTCATTTATTCCTTTTTTTTTTGATAATAATAAATAAATCATGTACCTTCATTCCCGTCTCGCCCGAGCCAACTTTCCGTTGCATCCCGGAAAAGCACACACCCAAGACCCAGTCGTGACACACACTAATATTCATTCAATTGTGCTAATTCCAAAGTATGTTAAACAGCTGTGGACCGGCTCAGCCTCTTGGAAATAAATGAGCTGGTGCACAGGCAGTTTTATTTTTAGGTTCTCTGATTCCTCCGTCTGAGAAAGTCTGCCGTCACTCGCTTCAGTGCTGCTCTTTCTATTTTTTCTAAAAAAAAATTGCCTTTCGCTGCTTTACCTGCTCGTCTGTGTCGTGTCTGCCTGGTGGTAAGCACTTGCAACTCATTACAACTTCAGCTCTTTCTGGCCGCACACTTCAACTCTTGTTGTTTCATGTCATTCTTACTCTCTCCAAGTTTAATGCAAACAAATATTTTTAAAAAATTTTAAATATACAGTGGTGGTCAAAAGTGTACATACACTTGTAAAGAACATCATGTCAGAATCAGAATCAGCTTTATTGTCATTACGCAAGGTAACGAGATTGAGGCCATTCCATACAGTGCGATGTGTGCATGCTAGAAAAACAATGTGCAAATATATAAAAATTTAAAAAATGTAAAAGTGCAATGAATATGGTGTGAAATGAATATATACATGAAAAAACAAAACAAAAACAGGGTGGTTGGTGGAATGGGTTATTGCACCGAAGAGAAGGCAGTTATGAGGGACAATGGGGCAGTCCGTTCAGGATGGTTATGGCCCTGGGGAAGAAGCTGTTCTTTAGCCTGTTTGTTTTGGTTTTAATGCACCTGTAGCGCTTCCCAGAGGGCAGCAGGTGGAACAGGTCAGAGCCAGGGTGGGTGCTGTCCTTGATGATGGCACTGGCTCTGTTGAGGCAGCGGGAGGTGTAGATGTCCGTCAGAGAGGGGAGAGGGCGGCCGATGATCTTCTGAGCCGTCTTGACCACTCTTTGCAGCCTCTCCCTGTCTGCTGCAGTGCAGCTGCCGTACCATACCGTAATACAGTAGGTCAGCAGGCTCTCGATGGACGAGCGGTAGAAGGTCAGCAGCAGGTCAGGCTTCAGGTTGTACTTCCCGAGGACTCTAAGGAAGTGTAGCCGCTGCTGAGCCTTCTTGATGATTGATGTGGTGTTGACTGTCCAGGAGAAGTCATTAGAGATGTGGACTCCAAGGTACCTGAAGGTGTGGACCCTCTCTACACGCTCGCCGTTGATGTAGAGGGGGGCAGGGTCGGTGCTGCTCCTCCTGAAGTCGACAATGATCTCTCTGGTCTTGCTGGTGTTGAGAGCGAGGTTGTTCTCCGAAGACCAGGCCGTCAGCTTCAGGACCTCCTCTCTGTAGGCAGCCTCGTCACCCCTGGAGATGAGCCCGACCACTGTGGTATCGTCGGCAAACTTGACGGTAAGGTTGTCACTGTGGGCCGGACTGCAGTCATGGGTGTAAAGGCAGTAGAGGAGGGGGCTCAGCACACAGCCCTGTGGGGAGCCGATGCTCAGCGTGCGGGAGGATGAGAGGTGCGGGCCAAGTCTCACATTCTGGGGTCGGTCCGTTAGGAAGTCCCTTATCCAGGCGTTTGTGAGAGGGGGGAGGCCAAGAGTGTCCAGTTTATTGCAGAGTCTGTCCGGGATTATTGTATTGAAGGCAGAGCTATAGTCCACAGAGAGCATCCGGACGTAGCTCTGCTGCTGCTCCAGGTGGTTCAGAGCAGAGTGGAGAGCAACAGCGATGGCGTCCTCTGTGGACCTGTTCGCCCGGTATGCGAACTGGTGGGGGTCGAAGTCTGGAGGGATATGGTCCTTGATGTGCTGGAGAACAAGTCGCTCGAAGCACTTCATGATTACCGGAGTGAGGGCCACTGGTCGGTAATCATTCAGGCTGGTGATGGGAGACTTCTTCGGCACCGGGATTATTGTAGATGACTTCAGGCAGGATGGGATGACTGCCTGAGCCAGGGAGAGGTTGAAGATCCTGGTGAGGGGGGGAACGAGCTGGTGGGCGCACGTCCTGAGCACCTTTCCAGGTACTCCGTCTGGTCCGGTAGCCTTCCTGGGGTTCACAGCCAGGAGCACTCGTCTGACACTGTGCTCCTGTACAGTGAGTGGAGTGGCGCCGGAGCCCGGTGGGGGCGGGGGCAGGGCTGGAGCAGATGAGTGTCGCTGGGGGGTTTCGAAACGGGCAAAGAAACAGTTAAGCTCCTCTGCCAGTGTCGCACTCTGATCCGCAGTTGTCATATTGCAGCCTCTGAAGTTCGTGATGTCATGAATGCCCCGCCACACCTCCCGTGAGTTTTTGCTGGACAGATGGGACTCTATGCACCTCCTGTGGTCCGCCTTTGCTTTTTTAATCCCTCTCTTCAGGTCATGTCATGGCTGTCTTGACTTTACAATCATCTGTATGTAATATTGGCTGCAATTCTGATAGTTGTTTGTGTGCCATGTTGTTCCAGACCACAGCAAACGTTACCCAGCTTGCAAAGATTGTAATAAATCCATTAGAAGAAGACAGCCTTAACTTGGACACACACATCTATACCTTTGGTCATTCTAAGACAGTCATTACCAGGAGTTATCTCACCCTCTGAGAAGCCTCCATTTTACTAATGATTTACAATGTTGCAAAAATGTGTAGAATAAAAATTAAAACACTTTAAAAAACATTTTTGTCAACAAATATTTGTGTCAGCCTTTGATAGTAGGCAAATATAGCTAATATAGACACTTACATCATGTGATGTCTTCATTATAACACTTATATAAGACTTTTAAAGTCATTTTGATAGTAGGCTAATATAGACACTTACATCATGTGTTGTCTTCATTATAAAACTTATATAAGACTTTTAAAGTCATTTTGATAGTAGGCTAATATAGCTAATATAGACACTTACATCATGTGTGGTCTTCATTATAACACTTATATAAGACTTTTAAAGTCATTTTGATAGTAGGCTAATATAGACACTTACATCATGTGTTGTTTTCATTATAACACTTAAATAAGACTTTTAAAGTCATTTTGATAGTAGGCTAATATAGACACTTACATCATGTGTTGTCTTCATTATAACACTTATATAAGACTTTAAAGTCATTTTGATAGTAGGCTAATATAGACACTTACATCATGTGTTGTTTTCATTATAACACTTAAATAAGACTTTTAAAGTCATTTTGATAGTAGGCTAATATAGACACTTACATCATGTGTTGTCTTCATTATAACACTTATATAAGACTTTAAAGTCATTTTGATAGTAGGCTAATATAGACACTTACATCATGTGTTGTTTTCATTATAACACTTAAATAAGACTTTTAAAGTCATTTTGATAGTAGGCTAATATAGACACTTACATCATGTGTTGTCTTCATTATAACACTTTTATAAGACTTTTAAAGTCATTTTGATAGTAGGCTAATATAGACACTTACATCATGTGTTGTCTTCATTATAACACTTTTATAAGACTTTTAAAGTCATTTTGATAGTAGGCTAATATAGACACTTACATCATGTGTTGTCTTCATTATAACACTTTTATAAGACTTTTAAAGTCATTTTGATAGTAGGCTAATATAGACACTTACATCATGTGTTGTCTTCATTATAACACTTTTATAAGACTTTTAAAGTCATTTTGATAGTAGGCTAATATAGACACTAACATCATGTGTTGTCTTCATTATATAACACTTATATAAGACTTTTAAAGTCATTTTGATAGTAGGCTAACACAGACACTTACATCATGTGTTGTTTTCATTATAACACTTATATAAGACTTTTAAAGTCATTTTGATAGTAGGCTAATATTAGCTAATATAGACACTTACATCATGTGTTGCCTTCATTATAACACTTATATAAGACTTTTAAAGTCATTTTGATAGTAGGCTAATATAGACACTTACATCATGTGTTGCCTTCATTATAACACTTATATAAGACTTTTAAAGTAAATTTGATAGTAGGCTAATATAACTAATATAGACACTTACATCATGTGTTGTTTTCATTATAACACTTATATAAGACTTTTAAAGTCCGTTTGATAGTAGGCTAATATGGACACTTATATCATGTGTTGTCTTCATTATATAACACTTATATAAGACTTTTAAAGTCATTTTGATAGTAGGCTAACACAGACACTTACATCATGTGTTGTTTTCATTATAACACTTATATAAGACTTTTAAAGTCATTTTGATAGTAGGCTAATATTAGCTAATATAGACACTTACATCATGTGTTGCCTTCATTATAACACTTATATAAGACTTTTAAAGTCATTTTGATAGTAGGCTAATATAGCTAAAATAGACACTTACATCATGTGTTGTCTTCATTATAACACTTATATAAGACTTTTAAAGTAATTTTGATAGTAGGCTAATATAGCTAATATAGACACTTACATCATGTGTTGTCTTCATTCTAACACTTTTATAAGACTTTTAAAGTCATTTTGATAGTAGGCTAATATAGACACTTACATCATGTGTTGCCTTCATTATAACACTTATATAAGACTTTTAAAGTAAATTTGATAGTAGGCTAATATAACTAATATAGACACTTACATCATGTGTTGTTTTCATTATAACACTTATATAAGACTTTTAAAGTCCGTTTGATAGTAGGCTAATATGGACACTTATATCATGTGTTGTCTTCATTATATAACACTTATATAAGACTTTTAAAGTCATTTTGATAGTAGGCTAACACAGACACTTACATCATGTGTTGTTTTCATTATAACACTTATATAAGACTTTTAAAGTCATTTTGATAGTAGGCTAATATTAGCTAATATAGACACTTACATCATGTGTTGCCTTCATTATAACACTTATATAAGACTTTTAAAGTCATTTTGACAGTAGGCTAATATAGCTAAAATAGACACTTACATCATGTGTGGTCTTCATTATAACACTTATATAAGACTTTTAAAGTCATTTTGATAGTAGGCTAATATAGCTAATATAGACACTTACATAATGTGTTGCCTTCATTATAACACTTATATAAGACTTTTAAAGTCATTTTGATAGTAGGCTGATATAGACACTTACATCATGTGTTGTCTTCATTATAACACTTATATAAGACTTTTAAAGTCATTTTGATAGTAGGCTAATATAGACACTTACATCATGTGTGGTCTTCATTATAACACTTATATAAGACTTTTAAAGTCATTTTGATAGTAGGCTAATATAGACACTTACATCATGTGTTGCCTTCATTATAACACTTATATAAGACTTTTAAAGTCATTTTGATAGTAGGCTAATATAGACACTTACATCATGTGTTGTCTTCATTATAACACTTATATAAGACTTTTAAAGTCATTTTGATAGTAGGCTAATATAGACACTTACATCATGTGTTGTCTTCATTATAACACTTTTATAAGACTTTTAAAGTCATTTTGATAGTAGGCTAATATAGACACTTACATCATGTGTTGCCATCATTATAACACTTATATAAGACTTTTAAAGTCATTTTGATAGTAGGCTAATATAGCTAATATAGACACTTACATCATGTGTTGCCTTCATTATAACACTTATATAAGACTTTTAAAGTCATTTTGATAGTAGGCTAATATAGACACTTACATCATGTGTTGTCTTCATTATAACACTTTTATAAGACTTTTAAAGTCATTTTGATAGTAGGCTAATATAGACACTTACATCATGTGTTGCCTTCATTATAACACTTTTATAAGACTTTTAAAGTCATTTTGATAGTAGGCTAATATAGACACTTACATCATGTGTTGCCTTCATTATAACACTTATATAAGACTTTTAAAGTCATTTTTAAGGTAGGCTAATATAGACACTTACATCATGTGTTGTCTTCATTATAACACGTATATAAGACTTTTAAAGTCATTTTGATAGTAGGCTAATATAGACACTTACATCATGTGTTGCCTTCATTATAACACTTATATAAGGCTTTTTATTTTTTGCGGCTCCAGACAGATTAGTTTTTTGTATTTTTTGGTCCAATATGGCTCTTTCAACTTGTTGTGTTGTCGACCCCTGGTCTAACATGATACATAATCAGTCATAATTAACGTAATTGCAATTATTTTGTTCTTATTGGAAAACAAAAATGTTATTTCATTTATGTGCCGTTTACTTAATTGTATTTGTTAAGGACAAGAAACATACACTGATATGCCTTTTGATTAGGGATGTATACCGAGTACCTGTGTTTGTTGGTACCTGTTCTTAATTGATTAGGGATGTATACCGAGTACCTGTGTTTGTTGGTACCTGTTCTTAATTGATTAGGGATGTATACCGAGTACCTGTGTTTGTTTGTACCTGTTCTTAATTGATTAGGGATGTATACCGAGTACCTGTGTTTGTTGGTACCTGTTCTTAATTGGGTTGACTCCTATACTTCTGAACTAATGATGCGGCTATCGGGACTTTTTTAAATCCATTTGACACGTGCGCACTGTCCTGGACATTCAGGTGCTGCTGCAAAACATGAAAAAAATACTTTTTATCGCTCAACTTCCAATTACAAAGTACGCTGACTTAACCTTTGCGTGGTGTTCGGGTCTGTGGGACCCGTTTTCATTTTTTATTAAAAGAAAAATGATACAATTAATTAATTTTTCAGACTGAAACTCACTGACTTTGGCTCATTTTCTATGAAGAACATATATCACAATACATATTTAATGACCACACACCATACCCCCCCCCCCCCCTACACATTTATATTACATATAACATGTCCGGGTCCACTGGACCCGGGGCGAATAGAGGTGTGGAAATTAATGTTCTGTGTACCACACACACACACACAGCAGGCCTAGACAGGAGGAGGACAGAGTGTAGGTACACAGACCATCAGAGGGTGAAATGTGCGAGAAAATGAGAGCAGACAGTGTTAACCGACAATGTTGCAATCTTGTGTGGGAACCGCAGGTGCAGAAACACAAAAGAAGAATCCCAACCGGTATAGCTCTGTTGGTAGAGTGGCCGTGCCAGCAACTTGAGGGTTCCAGGTTTGATCCCCGCTTCCGCCATCCTAGTCACTGCCGTTGTGTCCTTGGGCAAGACACTTTACCCACCTGCTCCTAGTGCCACCCACACTGGTTTAAATGTAACTTACATATTGGCTTTCACTATGTAAAAGCGCTTTGAGTCACTAGAGAAAAAGCGCTATATAAATATAATTCACCTCACTTCACATTTTCCGTGCAACGTTCATATTGTTGTTACTCAGCCAGTCTGGAGACGTTGCATTTTGTGGCTTTTAATGCCTCACCATCAGTGTTGGGACTAACGCGTTACAAAGTAACGCGTTACTGTAACGCCGTTAGTTTTGGCGGTAACTAGTAATCTAACGCGTTATTTTTTATATTCAGTAACTCAGTTACCGTTACTACATGATGCGTTACTGCGTTATTTTACGTTACTTTTTATGTAGTATAAAGTGTGTTTTATCGGAGCGCTGCTGTGTCATCGTTCTGATTCTTCTTGTGTCACAAGCCGGAGAAGAGAGAGAGACATGCGCTCTGTGTGGGTGTGTGTGAGTGTGAGGAGGGAGGAGAGGGAGGAGAGGGAGGGAGGGGAGAGGGGCGTGTCTGATCATGGCGGAGCCAGAAGTCGAGTTTGCTAACATGGAGATATTTTCACTACTTTTCTTTTGTCGAGCACAAAGAAAAGAACATTTGAGTTAAATGTAAATTGTGCTTTGGATCAAAGATGCCATCTACTGCCCAAAACAGCAATTCAAATCTGCTGAAACAGCTACATAAGCAACATGCTTCGACGAAGCTAGTAAAGAGAGATAGAGACTCTGATGCCACTTCACCTCCACCACTTAAGGATTAAGTCTGCCTCTGCTCATCATTCACCGCTGAAGAACACACACTGTGTCAATCAATGTTCCCTCTAATTGTTGATGTGTGTGAGCAAACGCAAAAAGTCCCTGAACATTCAGTGGAGTCCATGTGAGCAACTTTAGACGTGCACACTGTGGCTACACCAGCAGCACACCTGTCCCAAACCTGACTAAATAACAAGTTCAATCTCCATCCATCCATCCATTTTCTACCGCTTGTCTCTTTCGGGGTCGCAGGAGCCTATCTCAGCTGCATTCGGGCGGATGGCAGGGTACACCCTGGACAAGTCCCCACCTCATCACAGGGCCAACACAGATAGACAGACAACATTCTCTTATTATTATAATCAAATGACAGCAGTCATTTCCATTTCTAATATAAGTGTTTAGGCCCACTTACAATGACAATAACAACAAATATTGTTTTTCATGAACTGTGTACTTGTATTGTTTGTCTGGGTGGAGGTCCTGCTTTGGAAATAGTTTGTACCCCTTTCATTTAGTTCCCATTAAAACATTCACATGTTGCACAATGAGATGTAAGCAGGGGAATCATGTGTACATTCCTGCAACTTCCTGTTTGTAAAAAATATATTTTTATTAGTATTTATTTAATATACTAACAGCATTTAATGATTAATATTTATAAATTAAGATTCCTAATAAATGACACTAGAATAAGCACACATTTGATTGGTAAATCATAGTGTAACGACCTGGAATGACACTTTATGTGTGGTGTTGGAGTTGTCCGACTTTTTGTGTGGCTGTAAACGCATCACTGGCTAAGTGCCATATGTGCATGTGTTGGCGCAAGTGAGAAAGAGCGAGCGGCTGCTGTTGATATAACAAAGTAGCTTTTGGTCTGGTTTGTACTGCAGAAAATGACCACTTTTGCTAGATATCTTTTTTTTTACTAATGTTTTGGTGATGTGTTTATGGCCGACAATAAAGAGTTTTGCTCAGTAAAGAAAATGCCTGGTTAGGCTTTGTGTATGTAGTGTGTGCCTTTCTTGGTTTACATCTATGCTGTTTTTATGCTGTTTATTACTTATGTACGTTATGTTGCAGCTATTTAAAATAGTTTTGTCAATTTGTTCTGGCCAGAAACAAATTGGCCTTTGTAACATATCTTTGTCTTTGTGTGTTGTATGTAGAGCACATTGCTTAGCAGAGTTGAGTGATGCAAATGCATGTCAAGTTGATCAACACATTGTATTATTCTCCAGTGCAATATCAGTACTGAAATGAAGGCTAAAAGGGCATTAATGGGAGCTTTAAAAAAAAAAGAAGAAAAAAAGAAGTAACTTAATAGTTACTTTTCACAGTAACGCATTACTTTTTGATGTAAGTAACTGAGTTAGTAACTGAGTTACTTTTGAAATGAAGTACCGTATTTTCCGCACTATAAGGCGCACCTAAAAACCACAAATTTTCTCAAAAGCTGACAGTGCGCCTTATAACCCGGTGCGCTTTATTACGATTCATTTTCATAAAGTTTCGATCTCGCAACTTCGGTAAACAGCCGCCATCTTTTTTCCCGGTAGAACAGGAAGCGCTTCTTCTTCTACGCAAGCAACCGCCAAGGAAAGCACCCGCCCCCATAGAACAGGAAGCGCTTCTTCTTCTACTGTAAGCAACCACCCGCCCCCGGAAGAAGAAGAAAAAACGCGCGGATATCACCGTACGTTTCATTTCCTGTTTACATCTGTAAAGACCACAAAATGGCTCCTACTAAGCGACAAGGATCCGGTTCATAAAAAGACGCAATCTCTCCATCCGCACACAGATTACTACCGTATTTCACAGCAACTGATATTCCTGTGAACCGCACTGTGGAACGGGAGCACGTACGGTGAATATTCGCACCACAGGGAATGAGAAGTCATCCTTCACTGTGGTTCTAGCTTGCCATGCTAACTTCCACCCATGGTGATATTCAAAAGGAAGACCTTGCCAAAAGAGACCTTTCCAGCCGGCGTCATCATAAAAGCTAACTCGAAGGGATGGATGGATGAAGAAAAGATGAGCGAGTGGTTAAGGGAAGTTTACCCGAAGAGGCCGGGTGGCTTTTTTCACGCAGCTCCGTCCATGTTGATATACGACTCTATGCGCGCCCACATCACAGATGGTGTCAAAAAACAAGTGAAGCACACAAATACAACACTCGCCGTCATTCCGGGTGGATTAACCAAAGAACTCCAACCGCTGGATATTGGTGTCAACAGGGCATTCAAATCACGACTGCGAACGGCGTGGGAACAATGGATGACCGAAGGCGAACACACCTTCACTAAGACGGGCAGACAGCGCCGGACGACATACGCCAACATTTGCCAGTGGATCGTAAATGCCTGGGCAGATATTTCGGTCTCAACTGTGGTCCGAGCTTTCCGGAAGGCAGGATTCACAGAACTACTGGACAACAACAGCGACACTGACTCCGATGACTTCGACGAGACGGAACCGGCCATTTTGGATCCCACGCTTGCGCAACTTTTCAATTCGGACACCGAAGACGAAGAATTCGAAGGATTTACGAATGAAGAATAACTTCAGAAAGTGAGCGCTATGTTTATTTTGTGTGTTGTGACATTAACGTTCGAGCAACATTATGTTGCTATTGCTCTACACCATTTTGAATTTTACTATGTTTGTGATTGCACATTTGCGTACATTTTGGGACAGAGTTGTTAGAACGCTGGTTTTCAATATATTATTAAAGTTTGACTGAACTATCTGACTGTTTTTTTGACATTCCCTTTAGCGCAGCGTAGGCGCGGCTTATAATCCGGGGCGGCTTATAGGTGGACAAAGTTATGAAATATGTAATTCATTGAAGGTGCGGCTAATAATCCGGTGCGCCTTATAGTGCGGAAAATACGGTAACTAGTAACTGTAACTAGTTACTGCTTTGCAGTAACTAGCCCAACACTGCTCACCATCAAACACTTTTATGTTCAAAATACTGAACAGATGTTTACCTTATCCCAATAAACATCTTTCAGTATTTTAACATAAAAGTGTTTGATTGAGTAACAACAATATGAACGTTACACAAGGGTTAAACAGAATCATACATTTTGAATGTGAGTTGACTAATACTGGTGGTGAGCAGGGGTTGATCACAAAAAACCCCCAAAAAGGACAAAATATTTTGTAAATTGGTCTTTTACTCTTTTTTAGAACAATTTCTCATGAGGCAGTTAAAATGCGGACGATGGCTCACAACAACAATAGACAGGCACTACTTTAATTGAAGGCGTTGCTGGAGAAAACACTATTAGAAGTTTCAGGAAGGTTTTCTATTTCTGAAAAGGTCTCAGCAGTGTCATTCATTGATGGCTGCTATTTTCCTTTCGCTCGTCTCATGGAAAGAATAGTCTGAGATCCTCACGCAGCAAATACCCTGCGGTGGAATGGAAAAATGAGGGAAACAAATCTCCCGACCAGTCAGCAGACAAACATGTCGCAGACGTGCAGGTCGAAGCATAATGGAGGGAATCAAGGCTTTTAACATCATCCTAAACATTTGGAAATGCCAGCATAAGGCGCTGATTGCTGTTTTTTTTTTTGGAAGCCCCTCGGAGCAAACACCGGAGCTGCCCTCCTTCTGTTGCGCCCTATTTCATTAGAATAAATATGCAATCACTGACTCACACTGGAAACCTTAGAAGAGGATATTTTATTCAGACTTGATTCCCCGCTGAGCAAGCAGGGCGTATGTAAAGTTATATTTAGAGCATGTCTTTGCATACCTTATAGACGTTGCATCTTATTGTCTTGCTTGTTCAATTTTACCTCCAAAATAATCTGGAGATCAGAGCAGTTTTGTATGGAGAGGACAAGAACAATAACACACTTTCTCCGTCAGAATGCTGGTGTCAAGTTTTAGTACACACTGTTGTTGTCCCGATACTAATATTTTGGCACCGGTACCAAAATGTATTTCGATACTTTTTTAAATAAAGGGGACCACAAAAAATGTCATTCGAACAAAAAATCTTAGGGTAAATCAAACATATGTTTATTATTGTAATTTAGTCCTTAAATAAAATACTGGACAACTTGTCTTTTAGTAGTAAGTAAACAAACAAAGACTCCTAATTAGTCTATGCAGTAACATATTGTGTCATTTATCCATCCATTCATCCATCTTCCTCCGCTTATCCGAGGTCGGGTCGCGGGGGCAGCAGCCTAAGCAGGGAAGCCCAGACTTCCCTCTCCCCAGCCACTTCGTCCAGCTCCTCCCGGTGGATCCCGAGGCGTTCCCAGGCCAGCCGGGAGACATAGTCTTCCCAGTGTGTCCTGGGTCTTCCCCGTGGCCTCGTACTGGTCGGACGTGCCCGAAACACCTCCCTAGGGAGGCGTTCGGGTCCTGACCAGATGCCCGAACCACCTCATCTGGCTCCTCTCGATGTGGAGGGTCAGCGGCTTTACTTTGAGCTCCCCCCGGAAGACAGAGCTTCTCACCCTATCTCTAAGGGAGAGCCCCGCCACCCGGCGGAGGAAACTCATTTGGGCCGCTTGTACCCGTGATCTTGTCCTTTCGGTCATAACCCAAAGCTCATGACCATAGGTGAGGATGGGAACGTAGATCGACCGGTAAATTGAGAGCTTTGCCTTCCGGCTCAGCTCCTTCTTCACCACAACGAATCGATACAGCGTCCGCCGCACCGATCCGCCTGTCGATCTCACCATCCACTCTTCCCCCACTCATGAACAAGACTCCGAGGTACTTGAACTCCTCCACTTGGGGCAAGATCTCCTCCCCAACTCGAAGATAGCACTCCACCCTTTTCCGGGCGAGAACCATGGACTCAGACTTGGAGGTGCTGATTCTCATCCCAGTCGCTTCACACTCGGCTGCGAACCGATCCAGCGAGAGCTGAAGATCCTGGCCAGATGAAGCCATCAGGACCACATCATCTGCAAAAAGCAGAGACCTAATCCTGCAGCCACAAAACCAGATCCCCTCAACGCCTTGACTGCGCCTAGAAATTCTGTCCATAAAAGTTCAGAACAGAATGGGTGACAAAGGGCAGCCTTGGCGGAGTCCAACCCTCACTGGAAACGTGTCCGACTTACTGCCGGCAATGCGGACCAAACTCTGGCACTGATCATACAGGGAGCGGACCGCCACAATAAGACAGTCCGATACCCCATACTCTCTGAGCACTCCCCACAGGACTTCCCGGGGTCCACGGTCGAATGCCTTCTCCAAGTCCACAAAACACATGTAGACTGGTTGGGCTAACTCCCATGCACCCTCAAGGACCCTGCCGAGAGTATAGAGCTGGTCCACAGTTCTACGACCAGGACGAAAACCACACTGTTCCTCCTGAATCCGAGGTTGGACTATCCGGCGTAGCCTCCTCTCCAGTACACCTGAATAGACCTTACCGGGAAGGCTGAGGAGTGTGATCCCACGATAGTTAGAACACACCCTCCGGTTCCCCTTCTTAAAGAGAGGAACCACCACCCCGGTCTGCCAATCCAGAGGTACCGCCCCCGATGTCCACGCGATGTTGCAGAGTCTTGTCAACCAAGACAGCCCCACAACATCCAGAGCCTTAAGGTGTCATTTATACACCTATTATTTTGTACACATTATGAGGGACAAACTGTAAAAATGGATTGGTAATCTACTTATTCATTTACTGTTAATATCTGCTTATTTTCTGTTTTAACATGTTCTATCTACACTTCTGTTAAAATGTAATAATCACTTATTCTTCTCTTCTTTGATACTTTACATTAGTTTTGGATGATACCACACATTTAGGTATGGATCCGATACCAAGTAGTTGCAGGATCATACAATAAAATATAATACCTAACAAACCAAAAATAATATGGTTAAAAAATACTGATGTAAAGGGTAGGTGTCGCACTGTTTTTTCTGTTTTAACATGTTCTATCTACACTTCTGTTCAAATGTAATAATCACTTATTCTTCTCTTCTTTGATACTTTACATTAGTTTTGGATGATACCACACATTTAGGTATGGATCCGATACCAAGTAGTTGCAGGATCATACAATAAAATATAATACCTAATAAACCAAAAATAATATGGTTAAAAAATATTGATGTAAAGGGTAGGTGTCGCACTGTTTTTTCTGTTTTAACATGTTCTATCTACACTTCTGTTCAAATGTAATAATCACTTATTCTTCTCTTCTTTGATACTTCACATTAGTTTTGGATGATACCACACATTTAGGTATGGATGTGATACCAAGTAGTTACAGGATCATACATTGGTCATATTCAAAGTCCTCATGTGTCCAAGGACGTACTTACTGACTTCATAAACATAATATAAAGTTTTTTTAAAAAGATGGTGTAATTATAGTAGTATCGACTACATACGCTCCTGTACTTGGTATCATTACAGTGGATGTCAGGTGTAGATCCACCCATGGCATTTGTTTACATTGTATCCTCCTACGGTGTGTAGTGAAGCATGTTTAGCTATTCCTCGTCCTCCAGTGATAATGCGACTTGTAAAAAACGTACTTTATTCGTCTCCATGGAGGCCAGGATTAGTGATTTAGAAGTAGCAAAAACACTGCGGACGGACGTTAGCCGCGAGCTCGCTAGCCATGTCTTAAAGCAGCTCTTCCTGAGGGTGTTTCAGTGTTATAACTTCACCTTTATCTTTACTTTTTACACTTTTCTGTCTACACCCTGTGTCTGCTTGTAAGTACTCTGTGTGTGTGCGCTGCCGAACATGCTCCTCTGCTAAACTTACCTTAACCACTCGCTCATCTTTTCTTCATCCATCCCTTCGAGTTAGCTTTTATGATGACGCCGGCTGGAAAGGTCTCTTTTGGCAAGGTCTTCCTTTTGAATATCACCATGGGTGGAAGTTTCTGGCCATTAGCATGGCAAGCTAGAACCACAGTGAAGGATGACTTCTCATTCCCTGTGGTGCGAATATTCACCGTACGTGCTCCCGTTGTATCCACAGTGCGGTTCACAGGAATATCAGTTGCTGTGAAATAGTAGTCCGTGTGCGGATAGAGAGATTGCGTCTTTTCATGAACCGGATCCCTGTCGCTTAGTAGGAGCCATTTTGTGGTCTTTACAGATGTAAACACACAAAGGAAATGAAACGGTAATATCCGCGCGCTTTTTCTTCTTCTACGCGGGCGGGTGGTTGCTTACAGTAGAAGAAGAAGCGCTTCCTGTTCTATGGGGGCGGGTGCTTACCTTGGCGGTTGCTTGCGTAGAAGAAGAAGCGCTTCCTGTTCTACCGGGAAAAAAGATGGCGGCTGTTTACCGAAGTTGCGAGACCGAAACTTTACGAAAATGAATTTTAATATTTATCCATATATAAAGCGCACCGGGTTATAAGGCGCACTGTCAGCTTTTGAGAAAATTTGTGGTTTTTAGGTGCGCCTTATAGTGCGGAAAATACGGTATAGTACCGTTTTTGATTCATTAGTACCGCGATACTGTACTAGTACCGGTATTAGTAAGTTCTGGAAGAAGATAATTGTGTTTGCATAGACAATCTCATCAAGTCTTGGCGGCATGTTAGCCCATCACAAGTCTTGATCCCCTCCACTGGCCACAGATGACGGGTGATCTCAATTTCCGACCCCCTAAACCCCTTCATCACCCGGCTTCCCTTATTTCCGGGAGGCTGAGCAGTAGAAATAGATAAATAAATGAGCAAAATGGAAAGGATAAAGTCCCTTGATAGACAATGAGAAGTCACCGTGCAGAATATCAATGCAACAAGGTTCACACAGGATTTGCCCTCATGAATAAAAGATGTGTGCTAATAGGAGGGAGACTATATGACTGCAGAGCTGCACCACTGTGGCGCTCATTAGATTGGACGTTTCCTTTTTTCCCCTCCAAAGACCCCAATAAGAATCTTAGCGTTTCCACCGCCTGCTTCGGAGCCAGGGCCGGCCCGTGGCATAGGCCGTATAGGCAAATGCTAAGGGCGCCGTCCATCAGGGGGCGCCACGCCAGTGCCACAAATGTTGGAGAAAAAAAAAGAGAAAAAAAAGTTGGTACTATTATTTCTAAATACAAAAAAATAATCCCACGTTAATTAAAATGCTGCACCTGGAGCAGCAGCAGAGCTACGTCCGGATGCTCTCTGTGGACTATAGCTCTGCCTTCAATACAATAATCCCGGACAGACTCTGCAATAAACTGGACACTCTTGGCCTCCCCCCTCTCACAAACGCCTGGATAAGGGACTTCCTAACGGACCGACCCCAGAATGTGAGACTTGGCCCGCACCTCTCATCCTCCCGCACGCTGAGCATCGGCTCCCCACAGGGCTGTGTGCTGAGCCCCCTCCTCTACTGCCTTTACACCCATGACTGCAGTCCGGCCCACAGTGACAACCTTACCGTCAAGTTCGCCGACGATACCACAGTGGTCGGGCTCATCTCCAGGGGTGACGAGGCTGCCTACAGAGAGGAGGTCCTGAAGCTGACGGCCTGGTCTTCGGAGAACAACCTCGCTCTCAACACCAGCAAGACCAGAGAGATCATCGTCGACTTCAGGAGGAGCAGCACCGACCCTGCCCCCCTCTACATCAACGGCGAGCGTGTAGAGAGGGTCCACACCTTCAGGTACCTTGGAGTCCACATCTCTAATGACTTCTCCTGGACAGTCAACACCACGTCAATCATCAAGAAGGCTCAGCAGCGGCTACACTTCCTTAGAGTCCTCGGGAAGTACAACCTGAAGCCTGACCTGCTGCTGACCTTCTACCGCTCGTCCATCGAGAGCCTGCTGACCTACTGTATTACGGTATGGTACGGCAGCTGCACTGCAGCAGACAGGGAGAGGCTGCAAAGAGTGGTCAAGACGGCTCAGAAGATCATCGGCCGCCCTCTCCCCTCTCTGACGGACATCTACACCTCCCGCTGCCTCAACAGAGCCAGTGCCATCATCAAGGACAGCACCCACCCTGGCTCTGACCTGTTCCACCTGCTGCCCTCTGGGAAGCGCTACAGGTGCATTAAAACCAAAACAAACAGGCTAAAGAACAGCTTCTTCCCCAGGGCCATAACCATCCTGAACGGACTGCCCCATTGTCCCTCATAACTGCCTTCTCTTCGGTGCAATAAGCTGATTCTGATTCTGATTCTGATTCTAAAGCCTATTTAATAGAAATATTATTTGTTACAACATTACGCCCCCCCACCCTCCTCCCCCCGCACGGTGCGCCCCCTCCCTTCCCGTATCATGACTCTTTTTGGACGTCACCACATCAAAAAAATCAACACAAGATGTCAAAACGGCCAAAACTGTCAGGGTGCCCAGGGAAGAAAAAAGAGAAAAGAAGAGGAGTAGAAACGAGAAAAGACAGAGGTAGCAGGTAGGTAACGTTAGCCTACATGAAATTATTTGTCTGTTACAGAATGTGATAGTAACCTGGCTTTTTAGCATTAAGCTAATGTTACATGATTCGGCAATTGCTAATAGTTCTGTTTTAACGTCGGGTTAATATTGTGGAGGGGGCTAAATTGTTATGGAAAATAATAATGTAACGTTAGGTAATTACAGTACTCCCGCCTTACATTCCTCAGGGACATTTCTTTCTTTCTTTGGTTTATTTCGAACATGAACACACTTACATCATAATACATCGCACAATTTCATATCATTTCACTTTACATCATGCCCGAAAAGGAGTAGGAAGAAGCAAAGCTTATTTAATCCTACCCCTTTCCCACTTCAAAGCGTTTACAAATATATAGAATCATTTACTCACTTACATCATAATACATCGCACAATTTCATATCATTTCACTTTACATCACGCCCGAAAAGGAGTAGGAAGAAGCAAAGCTTATTTAATCCTACACCTTTCCCACTTCAAAGCGTTTACAAATATATAGAATCATTTACTGACCTTTTTATATAATAAAATAACATCTATGAATTAGTATACAACAGTTTTGTAATATGTAATTAATTAATTAATTCTGTCATTATTAACATACTGAGATGAAGAATATCTTATTTTCAATAAGGTTGAAAGTATTTCTCATAATTCTTCTTCTTTGTACTCTGTAAGCACTATTATTTTGAACAACCTCTACAATTTTTAACTTCTTTACTTAATCCATTCCATAATTTAATTCCATATACTGATATGCTAAAAGTTCTAAGTGTTGTACGTGCATATAAATGTTTGTATTAGATCTTTTAAGCAGGTGTTTTTTGTTTACATTGTTATTGCCTTCTGGTTAGCTAATGTTTGCCCTGCAGGTAATCGTCACTTTTCCACCCCTTTATATATTAGGTATAGTTGTAAGTAAAAAAAAAAGGTCAAAGACAAAGCTATTCTTGTGAGTATATACACTTCACTGCCGATGTGGGGGGGCGCCACCTAAAATCTTGCCTAGGGCGCCAGATTGGTTAGGAGCGATTGGAAAGATCACGCCTTCGTACGCCGCTCGAGGCGTTTAGTCATTTCCGTGGCATTCTTGATCAAATACTGTATTGATTGAGTCTAATTTGTACTATTCATTTGATACGTCTCCATGAGAATGTTTATGGATGACGTAAATGTTGATGATTACTCTTGGAGGCTGTAAGTGTTACCTTTAAAACCGTTTAAATACAAATGTGTACAATAAAAATAATCAATTAAATGTAACAATTTGAATAGAGTTCCACCTTTTATATATTTGCTTGAAATAATTGTTGTCTTCTTGCAGACAATCATTTGTGTTTTAATAAATGACCCTCTAAACCAGAACTGGGGAAATATTTTGACTCAGAGGGGCCACATTGAGAGAAATAAATGTGTCCGGGGGGGCCAATGTGTATGTGTGTATAAATGATATACAAACATTTAGCTGTGTGTTTGGGTGCCTTTTTTTCAGAACCACTAATACAAAAAATCACAATAGAGTTCTAAAAAAGTTATGACAGACCAAAAAGGAATGGAATTTTACAGTTTTTTTACTGAATGGGACACACAAAATGTACATGAAAATAAAGAAAGTGGGATTAAAAATATTAACTACAAACAATAAAACACTGAATATTAACAAAGTATGAACGTTGCTCCTCTTTTACGTGGGATTTACAATATTAACTATGAACGATAAAACACTGAATATTAACAACATATTTTACCTCTCAGACCAGCTCCTCCATGGACATCTTTTACAATTAATTAAAATATATTTTTCAAATACATCAAAATATGAAGGCCAAGTGCAATAAAAACCTACAATATGATATATTATCAGGTAAAAATCTGCTGTACAGTATGTGTGTTTGGGTCCCTTTTTTTCAGGACCACTAATACCAAAAGTCACAATAGACTTCTAAAAACTGTCATGTCTGTGTAATCATGTTTTGTTTTAAGTCATGTTTTGTTTAGTTTCTGGCTTTTCACTCCCTTGTCTTGTTTGCATGATTACCCATTAGTTTCACCTGTTCCACATTTGGACTCATTGTGCACTCTTGTTTGTCACCATAGCAACCATTAGTTTTCACCTGTCACGTCACGCACCTGTTTCACGTTTTGAGTCACGCACCTGCTTTCACTAATCATGTCCATAGTATTTAAGTTCATTAATTTTCTGTTGTTCGTCCTGACGACATCAACACATTTATGCTCTGTTCATGCCTGATACTTATTTCCATGTCAATTCCTCAAGCAACTATTTTTGTCCAAGCCAAGTAAGTTTTTGTTCCATGTTTATAGTCTTTTTGGTTTCATAGTTTGTTCTCCGCCATTGTGCGTGTTTTTTATTCGTACTTTTTTGCTATAGTCTTTTGGTTTCATAGTTTATTCTCCGCCACTGTGCGCGCTTTCATTTATTCTTTTTTTTGATAATAATAAATCATGTACCTTCATTCCCATCTCGCACGAGCCAATTTTCCGTTGCATCCTGGAAAAGCAAACACCCAAGATCAAGTCATGACAAAAACTTTATGACAGACCACCTCGAAAAAAAATGGAATGGAATTTTACAGTTTTTTTACTGAATGGGACACCCAAAATGTACACGAAAATAAAGAAAGTGGGATTAAAAATATTAACTACAAAAAATAAAACACTGAATATTAACAACATATGAACGTTGCTCCTCTTTTACGTGGGATTTACAATATTAACTATGAACAATAAAACACTGAATATTAACAATATATTATACTCAGACCAGCTCCTCCATTCACATCTTTTACAATTAATTAAAATATTTTTTTAAATACATCAAAATATGAAGGCCAAGTGTAATAAAAACCTACAATATGATATATTATCAGGTAAAAATCTGCTGTACTGTATGTGTGTTTGGGTCCCTTTTTTTCAGGACCACTAATACCAAAAGTCACAATAGAGTTCTAAAAACGTTATGACAGACCATCTCGAAAAAAATGGAATGGAATTTTACAGTTTTTTTACTAAATGGGACACCCAAAATGTACACGAAAATAAAAAAAGTGTGATTGAAAATATTAACTATGAACAATAAAACACTGAATATTAACAACATATTTTACTTCTCAGACCAGCTCCTCCATGGACATCTTTTACAATTAATTAAAATATTTTTTTAGATACATCAAAATATGAAGGCCAAGTGTAATAAACACCAACAATATGATATATTATCAGGTAAAAATCTGCTGTACAGTATGTGTGTTTGGTCCCTTTTAATACCAAAAGTCACAATATCTGATAGAATTAAAAAAAAGGTGCTCCAGACCACCTCAAAAAAAAAGGAATGGAATTTTACAGTTTTTTTAATGAATGGGGCACCCAAAATGTACATGAAAATAAAGAAAGTGGGATTTACAATATTAACTATGAACAATAAAACACTGAATATTAACAAACATATTTTACTTCTCAGACCAGCTCCTCCATGGACATCTTTTACAATTAATTAAAATATTTCTTTAAATACATCAAAATATGAAGGCCAAGTGTAATAAACACCTACAATATGATATATTATCACATAAAAATCTGCTGTACAATATTTGTGTTTGGTCCCTTTTAATACCAAAAGTCACAATGTCTGATAGAATTCAAAAAAGGTTCTCCAGACCACCTCAAAAAAAAGGAATGGAATTTTACAGTTTTTTAATGAATGGGACACCCAAAATGTACACGAGAATAAAGAAAATGTGATTAAAAATATTAACTACGAACAATAAAACACTGAATATTAACAACATATGAACGCTGCTCCTCTTTTACGTGGGATTTACAATATTAACTATGAACGATAAAACACTTAATATTAACAAACATATTTTACTTCTCAGACCAGCTCCTCCATGGACATATTTTACAATTAATTAAAATATTTTTTTAAATACATCAAAATATGAAGGCCAAGTGTAATAAAAACCTACAATATGATATATTATCAGGTAAAAATCTGCTGTACAGTATGTGTGTTTGGGTCCCTTTTTTTCAGGACCACTAATACCAAATTTCACAATAGAGTTCTAAAAACGTTATGACAGACCACCTCAAAAAAAAAGGAATGGAATTGTACAGTTTTTTACTGAATGGGACACCCAAAATGTACATGAAAATAAAGAAAGTGGGATTAAAAATATTAACTACAAAAAATAAAACACTGAATATTAACAACATGTGAACGCTGCTCCTCTTTTACGTGGGATTGACAATATTAACTATGAACAATAAAACACTGAATATTAACAACATATTTTACCTCTCAGACAAGTTGTCTAGTATATTCACTATTTTATTTAAGGACTAAATTACAATAATAAACATATGTTTGATTTACCCCGTGGAAGTTGCTTCCTAGCAGTTCCACTGTAGACACGGCACAAGAGCCAATTGTGCAGTTTTTAACTAAGTTTTTAATGTACATAGGTTTTCTTCCCCAGAACGTGACATTTAAATCACGTCCGTATCCTCTTCCCCCTCCTGCTCCCGGCCGCTCACTGTTAAAGACAACAGATGATTAGATTAACACGTACTATCTGAAATCTAATCACCTGCCAGCTGTGTCTCGCCATCAGCACATGCCACGCCCCCGCCTGATGGTGCTCTGTCCTCAGCACCATGGACAGAGGCGGTGACCTTTGCTCCTGCAGGCAGCGCTGGCCACATCTCCCTCCACATACACTAAGATTTTCTGTTCGAATAAAGCCAATAATGACATTTTTTGTGGTCCCCTTTATTTAGAAAAGTATCGAAATACATGTACCAGTACCAAAATATTGGTATCGGGACATCAGTGTGTACTAAAACTTGATACCAGCATTCTCACTGAGAAAATGCGTTATTGTTCTATAGCTGCTCTGATCTCCAGATAATTTTCCAGGTAAAATTGAAAAAGCAAGATAATAAGATGCAACGTCTATAAGGTATGCAAAGACATGCTCTAAATATAACTGTGGAAGTTGTGTCCTCGCAGTCCCACTGTCAGATACGGTACAGGAGCCAAGCGTCCAGGTTTTAATAAACATAGGTTTTTAACAAAAGTTTTCTCTCCTGAAGGACGCGACTTTTCAGCCACGTCCGTATCCTCTCCCCCCTCCTGCTCCCGGCCGCTCACTGTTAAAGACAACAGATGATTAGATTAACACGTACCACCTGTGAAATCTAATCACCTGCCAGCTGTGTCTCGCCGTCAGCACATGCCACGCCCCCGTCTGATGGTGCTCTGTCCTCAGCACCATGGACAGAGGCGGGGACTTTTGCTCCTGCAGGCAGCGCTGGCCACACCTCCCTCCACAGTAACTTTACATAAGCCCTGGTTTCTCAGCGGGGGGAATCAAGTCTGAATTGCCTTGTCACAAGTAAAAGTAACATCGTTATGTGACTGCTAACTATACACAGTTTACTATTTACAGTATGTATACAGTCGAGATGCGCGGATTGCGGGCACAACCGCGGAGTCCGCGGATTATCCGCGGATCGGGCGGATGAAATTTAAAAAAATTAGATTTTATCCGCGGGTCGGGTCGGGTCGGGTCGGGCGGTTGAAATAAAAAAAATTAGATTTTAAATAGATTCAGGCGGGTGGCAGTTAAACCAATTGGTAAATATATATACATAGTTAAATGTTGTTACCCACATACGAAAAACGAGCAGGCACCTGCAGCATATGCCACAACAGAAGAAGAAAAAAAAAAGAGATGGACACTTTTACGGAGCGGAGAAGGGACGCCTCGCCGGGGTCCGGGACCGAGGCCCCTTCCCCCGAGAGGGCCCCACCGGGAGCCGTAGCTGAGGCGATCCGCGAGAAGGGCCCGACGCACGTCCAGGGTCACCACCGCGCCCACCGCACCGACACCCCGCCTCGTCCGCCTTCGCCGCGGCCGGCGTCACGCGCAGCAGGTAAGCAGCTTACCTGCCCGCCACCCCCGTGGCCGGGGGCTCGTGACAGGGGTCACTCCGCGCGCTCCGCCCGCGCAGCTTACCTGCCCGCCACCCCTGTTGCCGGGGGCGCGTAACAGGGGTCACTCCGCGCGCAGTGCGCTCACGAAAGGGGTGGGGCTCACCCTGGTTGATATAGACAGCAGGACGGTGGCCATGGAAGTCGGAACCCGCTAAGGAGTGTGTAACAACCCACCTGCCGAATCAACTAGCCCTGAAAATGGATGGCGCTGGAGCGTCGGGCCCATATACCCGGCCGTCGCCGGCAGCGAGACGCGCTTGGAGGTGCGCTCAGCGCGGCTCCCATATGATTGCGCACTGGTGTGCGTCTGGGTCGTGACAGCGTGGCACGCGAATGTCTGTGCTGCATTGGATCAGTCTCCTTTCTTTAACAGGCAAAAGCTTTATAACCTCACTATTGCCTTGCATCGTCTATATTAGATATATAACAACGGGCGGGTGCGGGCGGGTGCGGTTCTGATCAAATGTTACATCGGGTGGATGGCGGATGGTTGACGACTTTCTGATGCGGTTGCGGATGAAATAATTGCCTATCCGCGCATCTCTAGTATACAGTATATTCCTAACATATGAAGTCATTGCTGGCATGCGTGAGTTTATGGCAGGAAGCTATTGCCCTGTTAACTGGCCAGCTTGTTTACACACAGCTTATTTGGCTCCGTGTTGATGGTGACAAACAGTTACAAGCGGCGGAAAATGGCAGAGTCCAAAACAATTAGCATGAATGACATCAGATCATGTTGTCGCCCGTGTCGGTGGAGGGAATGACGGAGGGCAGCTATCTTAGGATGCATTATTAATGGCGTCTGTTCCCTTTGTGTCACAACAAGCTCCGCCAGTCTTTTTCAAGTGCAATTAACTGTCAGGCACAGAATCAAATGGAGTTGGCAACTGACCCGCAGCCTCACATCAGCAAAAAGAGCATCAAGATAAAAGTGAGATCATAGTCAGAAAGTGAGGATGTGGATCTTCCTTTCTGTGCTTGAACTAGACATTCAATGCTCTGCCTGACATCCACTGTAATGATACCAAGTACAAGAGTGTATCTAGTTGATACTACTATGACTACATCGATTTAATTCATATTATGTTTATAAAGTCAGTAAATACGTCCCTGGACACATGAGGACTTTGAATATGACCAATGTATGATCCTGTAACTACTTGGTATCGGATCCATACCTAAATGTGTGGTATCATCCAAAACTAATGTAAAGTATCAAAAAAGAGAATAATAAGTGATTATTACATTTTAACAGAAGTGTAGATAGAACATGTTAAAACAGAAAAATAGTGCGACACCTACCCTTTACATCAGTATTTTTAACCATATTATTAATGGTTTATTAGGTATTATATTGTATTGTATGATCCTGCAACTACTTGCGGGGGATCGATACCTAAATGTGTGGTATCATCCAAAACTAATGTCAAGTATCAAAAAAGAGAAGAATAAGTGATTATTACATTTTAACAGAAGTGTAGATAGAACATGTTAAAACAGAAAACAGCACGACACCTACCCTTTACATCAGTATTTTTAACCATATTATTATTGGTTTATTAGGTATTATATTTTATTGTATGATCCTGCAACTACTTGGTATCGGATCCATACCTAAATGTGTGGTATCATCCAAAACTAATGGAAAGTATCAAAGAAGAGAAGAATAAGTGATTATAACATTTTAACAGAAGTGTAGATAGAACATGTTAAAACAGAAAACAGCGCGACACCTACCCTTTACATCAGTATTTTTTAACCATGTTATTATTGGTTTATTAGGTATTATATTTTATTGTATGATCCTGCAACTACTTGGTATCGGATCCATACCTAAATGTGTGGTATCATCCAAAAATAATGTGAAGTATCAAAGAAGAGAAGAATAAGTGATTATTACATTTTAACAGAAGTGTAGATAGAACATGTTAAAACAGAAAACAGTGCGACACCTACCCTTTACATCAGTATTTTTTAACCATATTATTATTGGTTTATTAGGTATTATATTTTATTGTATGATCCTGCAACTACTTGGTATCGGATCCATACCTAAATGTGTGGTATCATCCAAAACGAATGTAAAGTATCGAAAAAGAGAAGAATAAGTGATTATTACATTTTAACAGAAGTGTAGATAGAACATGTTAAAACAGAAAAAACAGTATGACACCTACCCTTTACATCAGTATTTTTTAACCATGTTATTATTGGTTTATTAGGTATTATATTTTATTGTATGATCCTGTAACTACTTGGTATCGGATCCATACCTAAATGTGTGGTATCATCCAAAACGAATGTAAAGTATCAAAGAAGGGAAGAATAAGTGATTTTTACATTTTAACAGAAGTGTAGATTGTCATGTCTGTGTAATCATGTTTTGTCTTAGTCATGTTTTGTTTAGTTATTGGACTCTTTAGTTTGTGGCTTTTCACTCCCTTGTCTTGTTTCCATGATTACCCATTAGTTTCACCTGTTCCACATTTGGACTCATTGTGCACTCTTGTTTGTCACCATAGCAACCCATTAGTTTCCACCTGTCACGTCACGCACCTGTTTCACGTTTTGAGTCACGCACCTGTTTTCGTTAATCATGTCTGTAGTATTTAAGTTCATTGTTTTTCAGTTTGTCTTTCTGGTGACATCCCCACATTTATGCTCTGCACATTTCTGACTCTTTTTTCATGTCCATCGTTCACGCTGCTCCTTTTTGTCCATGCCAAGTAAGTTTTGTTTATTATTGCCACCGTTAGTGTTTTTTGTTGTTCATAGTTTTTGCCTTTGTGCAAGTGTTTGGTTTCATAGTTTGTTCTCCGCCATTGTGCGCGCCTTTTGTTTACTTCCTTGTTTTGTATTTATAGTGTTTAAATGAAAATGTACCTTCATTCCCGTCTCGCCCGAGCCAACTTTCCGTTGCCTTCGAGAGAAACTAAACCCCAGGACCAAGTCTTGACATAGATAGAACATGTTAAAACAGAAAACCGTGCGACACCTACCCTTTACATCAGTATTTTTTAACCATATTATTATTGGTTTATTAGGTATTATATTTTATTGTATGATCCTGCAACTACTTGGTATCGGATCCATACCTAAATGTGTGTTATCATCCAAAACTAATGTGAAGTATCAAAGAAGAGAAGAATAAGTGATTATTACATTTTAACAGAAGTGTAGATAGAACATGTTAAAACACAAAAACAGTACGACACCTACCCTTTACATCAGTATTTTGTAACCATATTATTATTGGTTTATTAGGTATTATATTTTATTGTATGATCCTGCAACTACTTGGTATCGGATCCATACCTAAATGTGTGGTATCATCCAAAACGAATGTAAAGTATCAAAGAAGGGAAGAATAAGTGATTATTACATTTTAACAGAAGTGTAGATAGAACATGTTAAAACAGAAAAACAGTACGACACCTACCCTTTACATCAGTATTTTTTAACCATATTATTATTGGTTTATTAGGTATTATATTTTATTGTATGATCCTGCAACTACTTGGTATCGGATCCACACCTAAATGTGTGGCATCATCCAAAACTAATGTAAAGTATCAAAGAAGAGAAGAATAAGTGATTATTACATTTTAACAGAAGTGTAGATAGAACATGTTAAAACAGAAAACAGTGCGACACCTACCCTTTACATCAGTATTTTTTAACCATATTATTATTGGTTTATTAGGTATTATATTTTATTGTATGATCCTGCAACTACTTGGTATCGGATCGATACCTAAATGTGTGGTATCATCCAAAACTAATGTAAAGTATCAAAGAAGAGAAGAATAAGTGATTATTACATTTTAACAGAAGTGTAGATAGAACATGTTAAAACACAAAAACAGCACGACACCTACCCTTTACATCAGTATTTTGTAACCATATTATTATTGGTTTATTAGGTATTATATTTTATTGTATGATCCTGCAACTACTTGGTATCGGATCCATACCTAAATGTGTGGTATCATCCAAAACGAATGTAAAGTATCAAAGAAGGGAAGAATAAGTGATTATTACATTTTAACAGAAGTGTAGATAGAACATGTTAAAACAGAAAACAGTGCAACACCTACCCTTTACATCAGTATTTTTTAACCATATTATTATTGGTTTATTAGGTATTATATTTTATTGTATGATCCTGCAACTACTTGGTATCGGATCCATACCTAAATGTGTGGTATCATCCAAAACTAATGTAAAGTATCAAAGAAGGGAAGAATAAGTGATTATTACATTTTAACAGAAGTGTAGATTGTCATGTCTGTGTAATCATGTTTTGTCTTAGTCATGTTTTGTTTAGTTATTGGACTCTTTAGTTTGTGGCTTTTCACTCCCTTGTCTTGTTTCCATGATTACCCATTAGTTTCACCTGTTCCACGTTTGGACTCATTGTGCACTCTTGTTTGTCACCATAGCAACCCATTAGTTTTCACCTGTCACGTCACGCACCTGTTTCACGTTTTGAGTCACGCACCTGTTTTCGTTAATCATGTCTGTAGTATTTAAGTTCATTGTTTTTCAGTTTGTCTTTCTGGTGACATCCCCACATTTATGCTCTGCACATTTCTGACTCTTTTTTTCATGTCCATCGTTCACGCTGCTCCTTTTTGTCCATGCCAAGTAAGTTTTGTTTATTATTGCCACAGTTAGTGTTTTTTGTTGTTCATAGTTTTTGCCTTTGTGCAAGTGTTTGGTTTCATAGTTTGTCCTCCGCCATTGTGCGCGCCTTTCGTTTACTTCCTTGTTTTGTATTTATAGTGTTTAAATGAAAATGTACCTTCATTCCCGTCTCGCCCGAGCCAACTTTCCGTTGCCTTCGAGAGAAACTAAACCCCAGGACCAAGTCTTGACATAGATAGAACATGTTAAAACAGAAAACCGTGCGACACCTACCCTTTACATCAGTATTTTTTAACCATATTATTATTGGTTTAGTAGGTATTATATTTTATTGTATGATCCTGCAACTACTTGGTATCGGATCCATACCTAAATGTGTGGTATCATCCAAAACTAATGTCAAGTATCAAAGAAGAGAAGAATAAGTGATTATTACATTTTAACAGAAGTGTAGATAGAACATGTTAAAACAGAAAAACAGTATGACACCTACCCTTTACATCAGTATTTTTTAACCATATTATTATTGGTTTATTAGGTATTATATTTTATTGTATGATCCTGCAACTACTTGGTATCGGATCCATACCTAAATGTGTGGTATCATCCAAAACTAATGTCAAGTATCAAAGAAGAGAAGAATAAGTGATTATTACATTTTAACAGAAGTGTAGATAGAACATGTTAAAACAGAAAAACAGTACGACACCTACCCTTTACATCAGTATTTTTAACCATATTATTAATGGTTTATTAGGTATTGTATTGTATGATCCTGCAACTACTTGCGGGGGATCGATACCTAAATGTGTGGTATCATCCAAAACTAATGTCAAGTATCAAAGAAGAGAAGAATAAGTGATTATTATATTTTAACAGAAGTGTAGATAGAACATGTTAAAACAGAAAACAGCGCGACACCTACCCTTTACATCAGTATTTTTTAACCATGTTATTATTGGTTTATTAGGTATTATATTTTATTGTATGATCCTGCAACTACTTGGTATTGGATCGATACCTAAATGTGTGGTATCATCCAAAACTGATGTAAAGGGTAGGTGTCGCACGGTTTTCTGTTTTAACATGTTCTATCTATGTCAAGACTTGGTCCTGGGGTTTAGTTTTTCTCGAAGGCAACGGAAAGTTGGCTAGGGCGAGACGGGAATGAAGGTACATTTTTATTTAAACACTATAAATACAAAACAAGGAAGTAAACAAAAGGCGCACACAATGGCGGAGAACAAACTATGAAACCAAACACTTGCACAAAGGCAAAAACTATGAACAACAAAAAAAACACTAACTGTGGCAATAATAAACAAAACTTACTTGGCATGGACAAAAAGGAGCAGCGTGAACGATGGACATGAAAAAAGAGTCATAAACGTGGGGATGTCACCAGAAAGACAAACTGAGAAACAATGAACTTAAATACTACAGACATGATTAACGAAAACAGGTGCGTGACTCAAAACGTGAAACAGGTGCGTGACGTGACAGGTGAAAACTAATGGGTTGCTATGGTGACAAACAAGAGTGCACAATGAGTCCAAACGTGGAACAGGTGAAACTAATGGGTAATCATGGAAACAAGACAAGGGAGTGAAAAGCCAGAAACTAAAGAGTCCAATAACTAAACAAAACATGATTACACAGACATGACAATAATAACTAATTAGATGAGCATAGTAACTAGTACATGATGCAGATTCCAAGCATGTAAAGACTTAGTATAGTTGAAGACTTCCGGTTATTATAAAAGATGAGTGCACATCATAATGGCAGCTACACTTTACATCTTAAACATCTAAATCAGAGGTGCTCACACTTTTTCTGCAGGCGAGCTACTTTTCAATTGATCAAGTCGTGGGGATCTACCTCATTCATATATATAATTTTATATTTACTTATTTATGAAATATATGTTTTTGTTAACAAGTTAAAGGTGTTTAATGATAATGCAAGCATATTTAACACAAATAGTTAATATTGTTAAAAAATGAAAGGTGTTTAAAGATAATGCAAGCATGTTTAACACATATAGTTAATATTGTTAACAAGTTAAAGGTGTTTAAAGATAATGCAAGCATGTTTAACACATATAGTTAATATTGTTAACAAGTTAAAGGTGTTTAATAATAATACAAGCATGTTTAACACATAGTTAATATTAATAGATTAAAGGTGTTTAAAGATAATACAAGCATGTTTAACACATATAGTTAATATTGTTAATAAGTTAAAGGTGTTTAAAGATAATACAAGCATGTTTAACACATTTAGATTCCTTTCTTTCATGAAGACAAGAATATAAGTTGGTGTATTACCTGATTCTGATGACTTGCATTGATTGGAATCAGACAGTGGTGCTGATAACATCCGCATTTTCGAATGGAGGAGAAAAAAAGTCCTCCTTTCTGTCCAATACCACATGAAAGTGGTTGGTTTTTGGCATCTTATTCGTCCAGCTTCCGTACTCCTTTGTATACACTTTACAAGAAATACATTGTCGGCAAACTCCGTAGCTTGCTAGCCTGTGCACGCCAGCTTTCTGAGACTCTTATTTTGTTAGCGCAACCGCGCAACTGTGCAGTCGGTCTTTGGAGTTTTGACGACAGGTACGGCGCCAGAGTCTGTTGAAATAAAGTGTTTCTCGCCTTCCAGTCGGTCATTTTAATGAGCTGGCAGCAGCCTGCGTCATCTCAGAAGACCCTCGGGTGCCGTGAATGTCAATCAAGTGACGAAAGTGACGTCATAGTGAAGATTTCATTTTTAGGACTATTTTTTTTAATGCCTGGCTGGTGATCGACTGACACACCCTCCGAGATCGACCGGTAGCTCGCGATCGACGTAATGAGCACCCCTGATCTAAATAAATGATTTGGGAATGTCCGGCGGGCCAAGTAAGTTTTGTTTATTATTGCCACAGTTAGTGTTTTTTGTTGTTCATAGTTTTTGCCTTTGTGCAAGTGTTTGGTTTCATAGTTTGTTCTCCGCCATTGTGCGCGCCTTTTGTTTACTTCCTTGTTTTGTATTTATAGTGTTTAAATAAAAATGTACCTTAATTCCCGTCTCGCCCGAGCCAACTTTCCGTTGCCTTCGAGAGAAACTAAACCCCAGGACCAAGTCTTGACATAGATAGAACATGTTAAAACAGAAAACCGTGCGACACCTACCCTTTACATCAGTATTTTTTAACCATATTATTATTGGTTTATTAGGTATTACCTGATTGTGATGACTTGCATTGATTGGAATCAGACAGTGGTGATGATAACGTCCGCATTTTCGAATGGAGGAGAAAAAAAGTCCTCCTTTCTGTCCAATACCACATGAAAGTGGTTGGTTTTTGGCATCTTATTTGTCCAGCTTCCGTACTCCTTTGTATACACTTTACAAGAAATACATTGTCGGCAAACTCCGTAGCTTGCTAGCCTGT
Source organism: Nerophis lumbriciformis (assembly GCF_033978685.3). Classification (NCBI taxonomy): domain Eukaryota; kingdom Metazoa; phylum Chordata; class Actinopteri; order Syngnathiformes; family Syngnathidae; genus Nerophis; species Nerophis lumbriciformis. The sequence continues at coordinate 44,044,446 of NC_084564.2, forward strand.
GCACGCCAGCTTTCTGAGACTCTTATTTTGTTAGCGCAACCGCGCAACTGTGCAGTCGGTCTTTGGAGTTTTGACGACAGGTACGGCGCCAGAGTCTGTTGAAATAAAGTGTTTCTCGCCTTCCAGTCGGTAATTTGAACGAGCTGGCAGCAGCCAGCGTCATCTCAGAAGACCCTCGGGTGCCGTGAATGTCAACCAAGTGACGAAAGTGACGTCATAGTGAAGATTTCATTTTTAGGACTATTTTTTTTAATGCCTGGCTGGTGATCGACTGACACACCCTCCGAGATCGACCGGTAGCTCGCGATCGACGTAATGAGCACCCCTGATCTAAATAAATGATTTGGGAATGTCCGGCGGGCCAAGTAAGTTTTGTTTATTATTGCCACAGTTAGTGTTTTTTGTTGTTCATAGTTTTTGCCTTTGTGCAAGTGTTTGGTTTCATAGTTTGTTCTCCGCCATTGTGCGCGCCTTTTGTTTACTTCCTTGTTTTGTATTTATAGTGTTTAAATAAAAATGTACCTTAATTCCCGTCTCGCCCGAGCCAACTTTCCGTTGCCTTCGAGAGAAACTAAACCCCAGGACCAAGTCTTGACATAGATAGAACATGTTAAAACAGAAAACCGTGCGACACCTACCCTTTACATCAGTATTTTTTAACCATATTATTATTGGTTTATTAGGTATTACCTGATTGTGATGACTTGCATTGATTGGAATCAGACAGTGGTGATGATAACGTCCGCATTTTCGAATGGAGGAGAAAAAAAGTCCTCCTTTCTGTCCAATACCACATGAAAGTGGTTGGTTTTTGGCATCTTATTTGTCCAGCTTCCGTACTCCTTTGTATACACTTTACAAGAAATACATTGTCGGCAAACTCCGTAGCTTGCTAGCCTGTGCACGCCAGCTTTCTGAGACTCTTATTTTGTTAGCGCAACCGCGCAACTGTGCAGTCGGTCTTTGGAGTTTTGACGACAGGTACGGCGCCAGAGTCTGTTGAAATAAAGTGTTTCTCGCCTTCCAGTCGGTAATTTGAACGAGCTGGCAGCAGCCAGCGTCATCTCAGAAGACCCTCGGGTGCCGTGAATGTCAACCAAGTGACGAAAGTGACGTCATAGTGAAGATTTCATTTTTAGGACTATTTTTTTTAATGCCTGGCTGGTGATCGACTGACACACCCTCCGAGATCGACCGGTAGCTCGCGATCGACGTAATGAGCACCCCTGATCTAAATAAATGATTTGGGAATGTCCGGCGGGCCAAGTAAGTTTGGTTTATTATTGCCACAGTTAGTGTTTTTTGTTGTTCATAGTTTTTGCCTTTGTGCAAGTGTTTGGTTTCATAGTTTGTTCTCCGCCATTGTGCGCGCCTTTTGTTTACTTCCTTGTTTTGTATTTATAGTGTTTAAATAAAAATGTACCTTCATTCCCGTCTCGCCCGAGCCAACTTTCCGTTGCCTTCGAGAGAAACTAAACCCCAGGACCAAGTCTTGACATAGATAGAACATGTTAAAACAGAAAACCGTGCGACACCTACCCTTTACATCAGTATTTTTTAACCATATTATTATTGGTTTATTAGGTATTACCTGATTGTGATGACTTGCATTGATTGGAATCAGACAGTGGTGCTGATAACGTCCGCATTTTCGAATGGAGGAGAAAAAAAGTCCTCCTTTCTGTCCAATGCCACATGAAAGTGGTTGGTTTTTGGCATCTTATTTGTCCAGCTTCCGTACTCCTTTGTATACACTTTACAAGAAATACATTGTCGGCAAACTCTGTAGCTTGCTAGCCTGTGCACGCCAGCTTTCTGAGACTCTTATTTTGTTAGCGCAACCGCGCAACTGTACAGTCGGTCTTTGTAGTTTTGACGACAGGTACTGCGCCAGAGTCTGTTGAAATAAAGTGTTTCTCGCCTTCCAGTCGGTAATTTTAACGAGCTGGCAGCAGCCAGCGTTATCTCAGAAGACCCTCGGGTGCCGTGAATGTCAACCAAGTGACGAAAGTGACGTCATAGTGAAGATTTCATTTTTAGGACTATTTTTTTTAATGCCTGGCTGGTGATCGACTGACACACCCTCCGAGATCGACCGGTAGCTCGCGATCGACGTAATGAGCGCCCCTGATCTAAATAAATGATTTGGGAATGTCCGGCGGGCCAAGTAAGTTTTGTTTATTATTGCCACAGTTAGTGTTTTTTGTTGTTCATAGTTTTTGCCTTTGTGCAAGTGTTTGGTTTCATAGTTTGTTCTCCGCCATTGTGCGCGCCTTTTGTTTACTTCCTTGTTTTGTATTTATAGTGTTTAAATAAAAATGTACCTTCATTCCCGTCTCGCCCGAGCCAACTTTCCGTTGCCTTCGAGAGAAACTAAACCCCAGGACCAAGTCTTGACATAGATAGAACATGTTAAAACAGAAAACCGTGCGACACCTACCCTTTACATCAGTATTTTTTAACCATATTATTATTGGTTTATTAGGTATTACCTGATTGTGATGACTTGCATTGATTGGAATCAGACAGTGGTGCTGAAAACGTCCGCATTTTCGAATGGAGGAGAAAAAAAGTCCTCCTTTCTGTCCAATACCACATGAAAGTGGTTGGTTTTTGGCATCTTATTTGTCCAGCTTCCGTACTCCTTTGTATACACTTTACAAGAAATACATTGTCGGCAAACTCCGTAGCTTGCTAGCCTGTGCACGCCAGCTTTCTGAGACTCTTATTTTGTTAGCGCAACTGCGCAACTGTGCAGTCGGTCTTTGGAGTTTTGACGACAGGCACTGCGCCAGAGTCTGTTGAAATAAAGTGTTTCTCGCCTTCCAGTCGGTCATTTTAACGAGCTGGCAGCAGCCAGCGTCATCTCAGAAGACCCTCGGGTGCCGTGAATGTCAACCAAGTGACGAAAGTGACGTCATAGTGAAGATTTCATTTTTAGGACTATTTTTTTTAATGCCTGGCTGGTGATCGACTGACACACCCTCCGAGATCGACCGGTAGATCGCGATCGACATAATGAGCACCCCTGATCTAAATAAATGATTTGGGAATGTCCGGCGGGCCAGATTGAAAAGCTTAATGGAACCCCAGGTCTTAGTTTGCCCAGGTCTGATGTAAAGTATATGAATGTTAAAAATTGTCAGAAGTAATAAAATATCTGCGTTGCTTGTTTGGCAGCAAATAACAAGTCATGTGTCCACAAAGAGTCTGTGGAACAGGAAAAGGCCTCCTTGTGCGACTCAAACTGTGTCAAAATGTCTTCTTCATCCACGTTCTTCTTCATTCCCTCACGTTTGTTTGGTGCCACTCTTGCTGTCGTCCATCTTCTGCATTAGGGTGACCAGGTGTCCGGATTTACGCCGGACAGTCCGGATTTTTAATGCCCTGTCCGGCGTCCGGCGCAGCGTCAAGCCCGACACGTATTTGTCCTCCTTTTTGAGGCACTAGGCTTAGAGTTTTTTCATCTTTGCTGGGCTGCAGCGCGATAGTCAATCAAAGACCGTAAAAAATGCCCCCAACGCAGTAACGTATCAAATGATTGGCTAAGAGCTGTGTCGGATACAAATCTGCTTATCATTGTTTAAAAAAGTAAACAAGGGTCCATGTGCTGTTGCGGCATGACATTGACAGAAAGTTAGCATCATGCCAAAACGCAAGACCTCGTTTAATTCTGAATGGATAAAAGAGAACGAATTTATAACGAAAAGCAGTCGAGACTCATTCCACGGCTTCTGCACACTTTGTCGATGTGATGTCGACGTAAGTAGTCAGGGGAATGCTGCAATTGAACGGCGTGCGGGTGCGCGGATAAACATAAAAGTAATAAACGTGCGGCAGGTACCTCTTCAATGAGGACATTTTTTCGTGAAGTTTCGTCGCCCCTGGATGACAAGATAACCGCTGCGGAGCTGTGCAAGGTGTACCATGCTGTAAAGCAGTGGTTCTCAAATGGGGTTACGCGTACCCCTGGGGGTATGTAATGTACCGTATTTTCCGCACTATAAGGCGCACCGGATTATTAGCCGCACCTTCAATGAATTGCATATTTCATAACTTTGTCCACCAATAAGCCGCCCCGGATTATAAGCCGCGCCTACGCTGCGCTAAAGGGAATGTCAAAAAAACAGTCAGATAGTTCAGTCAAACTTTAATAATATATTGAAAACCAGCGTTCTAACAACTCTGTCCCAAAATGTACGCAAATGTGCAATCACAAACATAGTAAAATTCAAAATGGTGTAGAGCAATAAATAGCAACATAATGTTGCTCGAACGTTAATGTCACAACACACAAAATAAACATAGCGCTCACTTTCTGAAGTTATTCTTCATTCGTAAATCCTTCGAATTCTTCGTCTTCGGTGTCCGAATTGAAAAGTTGCGCAAGCGTGGGATCCAAAATGGCCGGTTCCGTCTCGTCGAAGTCATCGGAGTCAGTGTCGCTGTTGTTGTCCAGCAGTTCTGTGAATCCTGCCTTCCGGAAAGCTCGGACCACAGTTGTGACCGAAATATCTGCCCAGGCATTTACGATCCACTGGCAAATGTTGGCGTATGTCGTCCGGCGCTGTCTGCCCGTCTTAGTGAAGGTGTGTTCGCCTTCGGTCATCCATTGTTCCCACGCCGTTCGCAGTCGTGATTTGAATGCCCTGTTGACACCAATATCCAGCGGTTGGAGTTCTTTGGTTAATCCACCCGGAATGACGGCGAGTGTTGTATTTGTGTGCTTCACTTGTTTTTTGACACCATCTGTGATGTGGGCGCGCATGGAGTCGTATATCAACATGGACGGAGCTGCGTGAAAAAAGCCACCCGGCCTCTTCGCGTAAACTTCCCTTAACCACTCGCTCATCTTTTCTTCATCCATCCCTTCGAGTTAGCTTTTATGATGACGCCGGCTGGAAAGGTCTCTTTTGGCAAGGTCTTCCTTTTGAATATCACCATGGGAGGAAGTTTCTGGCCATTAGCATGGCAAGCTAGAACCACAGTGAAGGACGACTTCTCATTCCCTGTGGTGCGAATATTCACCGTACGTGCTCCCGTTGTATCAACAGTGCGGTTCACAGGAATATCAAAAGTCAGTGGAACCTCGTCCATGTTGATAATGTTCTCTGGCCGGATCTTTTTTTCAGCTATCTTGTTTTTACAATATGCACGGAAAGTAGCCAGCTTTTCTTTAAAGTCGTTAGGCAGTTGCTGTGAAATAGTGGTCCGTGTGCGGATGGAGAGATTGCGTCTTTTCATAAACCGGAAACACCAAGAAGCACCACCTTTAAAATCATCCAGGTGAAGTTCGCTTGCTAGCGCTGTTGCCTTCATTCGAATAGTGATGGTGCTGACACTTCTGCTTGCTGCTCTCTGCTCAACAACCCACTGTTCCAGTTTGTCCTCCAACAGTTGCCATCTTGCTTTGTTCCCTCGGAAACTCTGTTTTGTCTTCTTTACCTGGCGCAGGTCATCTTCTTGCTTCCTCCACCTACGCACCATTGATTCATTTATGTTATATTCTCTTGCTGCTGCTCTATTTCCGTGTTCTTCGGCATGACTTATTGCCTTAAGTTTAAATTCTGCGTTATAAGCGTGTCGCTTAGTAGGAGCCATTTTGTAGTCTGGTCTTTACAGATGTAAACACACAAAGGAAATGAAACGAAATATCCGCGCGCTTCTTTTTCTTCCGGGGGCGGGTGGTTGCTTACAGTAGAAGAAGAAGCGCTTCCTGTTCTATGGGGGCGGGTGCTTACCTTGGCGGTTGCTTGCGTAGAAGAAGAAGCGCTTCCTGTTCTACCGGGAAAAAAGATGGCGGCTGTTTACCGAAGTTGCGAGATCGAAACTTTATGAAAATGAATCGTAATAAAGCGCACCGGGTTATAAGGCGCACTGTCAGCTTTTGAGAAAATTTGTGGTTTTTAGGTGCGCCTTATAGTGCGGAAAATACGGTAGGCTATTCCATTCATTACCATAAAGCCAGAGTTTCCCCCCATGCCATGATGGTTTGACCCTCACTAAAATGTCTGTCAAAAAGAAGTGTGAAAAGAAATGCAACAATGCAATATTCAGTGTTGACAGCTAGATTTTTTGTAGACATGTTCCATAAATATTGATGTTAAAGATTTCTTTTTTTGTGAAGAAATGTTTAGAATTAAGTTGATGAATCCAGATGGATCTCTATTACAATCCCCAAAGAGGGCACTTTAAGTTGATGATTACTTCTATGTGTAGAAATCTTTATTTATAATTGAATCACTTGTTTATTTTTCAACAAGTTTTTAGTTATTTTATATATTTTTTTCCAAATAGTTCAAGAAAGACCACTACAAATGAGCAATATTTTGCACTGTTATACAATTTAATAAATCAGAAACTGATGACATAGTGCTGTATTTTACTTCTTTATCTCTTTTTTTCAACCAAAAATGCTTTGCTCTGATTAGGGGGTACTTGAATTAAAAAAATGTTCACAGGGGGTACATCACTGAAAAAAGGTTGAGAACCACTGCTGTAAAGCATCACCAGTCCTACAGAAGTTTAGACTGCGGCATGAAAGTGGACCGGGAGATTTTCAGTGACTAGCCCACAGCTAAAGGGATGGCCTGTGGCCGAACAAAAGCCAAGGCATTGTGCGAGAACGTCATCGCTCACTATTCAGTACAGGAACATACCGACTACATAAAAGAAAACAACCTACCCTTTTCCGTGGCAACCAACGCCTCAAAAAAAGGAACAAACAAGTGTTTTCCCATTGTGGTAAGGTATTTTCACTTTGATGAAGGCATCCAACATGTCCTGTTGGATTTTTATAGCGACAGCAACGAAACGTCAGAAGCCATAACAAACCAGCTGCTGGCAAAACTTGAGATGTCTGGCTTAGAGGTGAAAAACATGTCTGCATATGCAGCAGACAATGCCAGTGTCAATTGTGGCAAACATAACAGTGTGTATCAGAAGCTGAAACTGAGCCAAAAAGATGTGCTCCCTGCAAACTGTTTGGCCCATATTCTGCATAACGCAACCAGATATGCAGCAAGCAGCCTTGATGTTGATGTGGAAACATTTTTGTGGCATTTTTCTTTTTATTATATATGTTAACTACATTTAAGTCCACACATGTTATGCTTTGTGGCACTCTGCACTTGAAAAGATTCATCTCAGTGGTCACTTTTTGAACACCACAATGTATTGAATAAATACAAATACTGTTAACAAACACTTGACTTTAATATTTTTTCCTATTCAGCCACACAAACATCATCTTTAAACCACTCAAAATTGTACTATAAATAAGGTATACCAGAGTCCTATGTACACTATAGTAATTTATTGATATGCCGCATAATGTCCTCCTTTTTGGTGCCATGGAAATGGTCACCCTATTCTGCATGCTCAGATCATTTTCTTAGTGAAGGGAGATTTTTGTTTCGAATAATTCAATCTCTGCCGCAGTGGCAGGAGATTGAAAAAATAACTTCCGTATTTAAATGTAAAACCACGTTTTTGGTGCTGTGTACTAAATGAGCCACGACGAGACAGATCCACCTCAGTTGCCAGGTTGAGCTTCTGCTGGGGAGAAAAAAAAGATACTGTTTCTTGTTTGATAAATAAAGCAAAGCTTTATTTCCCAAGAGCAAGGCAAACCTATTTACTCAGTCAGTCGAAGCCGCGCTTGATACGTCTCCAAAGAAAGATTGAGATAGAAACCAGGCGACGAAGAGAAAGAAACCGTGTTCTTGTTGAATGGTGCTTGCAGGAAAACTCTATATAGGGGGTAAAACATTATCCCTGTTTTGATAGAGGTCACAATATTTGAGTATTGCGACACACAGTTTGACAGTGATCAACCATGTGAACAATGGTTCAGGTTCGAGAGGATGCCTGCACAGGACATGTTGCCTACTGGCAGAGTTTAGCAACCCGGATTAACGCAAAGCCTAGGAGAGCGTACTCTTGTTCAGGTGACACAACAGCATGCAGAACTAGAAGAGGCCATTCCTGGAGGAATTGCGTGTGAAGTTGAACTGAACTGAAATACTGAGAGAATGTAAGTAAGAATAGTTTGAATGTTGGAATGGCTTGAATATTAACGCTGAACTGAAATGCTAATGGAACGTAGGATGAATGTAGAAATAGATGACCATAGTAACTAATTAGATGATCATAGTAACTAGTATATCATGATTTGTCTATATTTATAATTGGGAAATTGCATGTGGCTTCAAAAGGCAGCATGGATGACAAAGGTAAAATTAATAGAAATATATGTTGGAGAGGGGGCGGGGTCAAAGGCATCATAATGTAGGATAATTACAGGGGCGGTATAGCTCGGTTGGTAGAATGGACATGCCAGCAACTTGAGGGTTCCAGGTTCGTTTCCCGCTTTCAAAAATGGCCAATTCATTTTGAATGGAGTAAATGAAAAAAGAAAAAAAAAAGGAATTATGGGAAATCCGGGAATTTTTTGTAGAACTGTTGAAGTAGAGCACACAATTCCCAAACAGGCTGAATATTTTGAAGTTGGAACAGTTTGAATCAGATTAAAAATGTGGGAGTTGTGGAACTTTGAAAAATGTCCCATTGAAATTTCAGAAAAAATTGGGAATTTTGGGAAAAGTGGTAATTTTTTGGAAAATGGTAAAAAAAAAATACTTGAATGTTGTGAATGAGTTGAAATGGTTGGTGTTGGAATTTTGCAAATCAGTCGTGAAATGTTGAAGTAGTAACATGTTGAATTGAAAAATGGTGTTACGGAATTCCTGGAATTTTGGGAAAACACTGAATTTTTCCAGTTCAAAAAACAACTTTGCTTGTTTCCTGATTAAGAGGAGTGTTTTAACGGTGCAACGGTGGAAATGTGTTGGAAAAAATGTGGGAAGAGTAGTCGCCAGAAAAAAGGGTGGAAATAGGGCAGGAATTCTGGAAAATCCTGGAATTTTTTGGAACTTGGAAAAATGATAGTTGGATTTTCCAGAATGGTGAAATGTGTTGATGTTAGAATGGTTTGAATAGCTTGAAAAATGTGGGAATTTTGCAACTTGGAAAAATTTCCCATTCATAGGAACTTCCTGGAATTTTGGAAAAAGCGTTTTTTTTTGTTTTTTTTTAAATGATTAAGAGCATGAATGTCCTGAATGGTTGGTGTTGGACTTGTTTAAATTGGTCAAGAAATGTTGAATTAGTAACAGTTTTTAATTGATAAATTCCTGGAATTTCGGGAAAACCGGGAGTTGTTGTGGTTCCTTAACCAACTTGGTTTTTGTCCTGAATATGAGGAGTGTTTTGACGGTGGAACGGTTGAAATGGGTCGAAAAATGTGAAAGGAGTAGTCAAACTTAAGGGTGGAAGTAGGTTACCAAAAAACGGGAATTCCTGGAAATGTGTGAATGTCTAGGATGAGTGGAATGTGTTGAAGGTGGAATGGTTTGAATGGGTTGAACAATGTGGGAATTGTGGAAGTTTGAAAAATGGCCAATTCATTGTGAATGGAGAAAATGAAAAAAAAAAAAAAGAAGGAATTATGGGAAATCCGGGAATTTTTTTGTAAAATGGTTTAAGAAGAGCACATAATTCCCAAACAGGCTGAAAATTATGAAGTTGGAACAGTTTGAATCAGATGAAAAATGTGGGAATTGTGGAACTTTGAAAAATGTCCTATTGATTTCAATGGGAATTTCAGAAAAAAATTGGGAATTTCGGGAAAAGCAGTAATTTCTTGGAAAATGGTAAAAAAATAAACTTGAATATTGTGAATGAGTTGAAATGGTTGGTGTTGGAATTTTTCAAATCGGTAGAGAAATGTTGAAGTAGTAACATGTTGAATTGAGGAATGGTATTACGGAATTCCTGGAATTTTGGGAAAATCAGATATTTTTCCAGTTGTTTTTTTTCCCTGATTAAGAGGAATGTTTTGACAGTGGAACGGTGGAAATGCGTTTGGAAAAATGAGGGAGGAGTAGTCGCCAGAAAAAAGGGTGGAAATAGGGCAGGAATTCTGGAAAATCCTGGAATTTCTTTGAACTTGGAAAAATTATAGTTTGAAATTCCAGATTGGTGAAATGTGTTGATGTTAGAATGGTTTGAATAGGTTGAAAAATGTGGGAATTGTGCAATTTGGAAAAATGTCCCTTTCATTTCAATGGGAACTTCCTGGAATTTTGGGAAAAGCGGTAATTTTTTGGAGAATAGTAAAAAACAAAACCTTGAATGGTGTGAATGAGTTGAAATGGTTGGTGTTGGAATTTTGCAAATTGGTCGTGAAATGTTGAAGTAGTAACATGTTGAATTGAAAAATGGTGTTACGGAATTCCTGGAATTTTGGGAAAACACTGAATTTTTCTAGTTCAAAAAACAACTTTGTTTTTTTCCTGATTAAGAGGAGTGTTTTGACGGTGGAACGGTGGAAATGCGTTGGAAAAATGTGGGAGGAGTAGTCGCCAGAAAAAAGGGTGGAAATAGGGCAGGAATTCTGGAAAATCCTGGAATTTTTTTGAACTTGAAAAAATGATAGTTGGATTTTCCAAAATGATGAAATGTGTTGATGTTGGAATGGTTTGAATAGCTTGAAAAATGTGGGAATTTTGCAACTTGGAAAAATGTCCCATTCATTTCCATAGGAACTTCCTGGAATTTTGGAAAAAGCGTTTTTTTTTTTTTAATGATTAAGAGCATGAATGTCCTGAATGGTTGCTGTTGGAATTGTTTGAATTGGTCAAAAAATGTTGAATTAGTAACAGTTTTTAATTGATAAATTCCTGGAATTTCAGGAAAACCGGGAATTGTTGTGGTTCCTTAACCAACTTGGTTTTTGTCCTGAATATGAGGAGTGTTTTGACGGTGGAACGGTTGAAATGGGTCGAAAAATGTGAAAGGAGTAGTCAAACTTAAGGGTGGAAGTAGGTTACCAAAAAACGGGAATTCCTGGAAATGTTTTGAATGTCTAGGATGAGTGGAATGTGTTGAAGGTGGAATGGTTTGAATGGGTTGAACAATGTGGGAATTGTGGAAGTTTGAAAAATGGCCAATTCATTGTGAATGGAGAAAATGGAAAAAAAAAAAAAAGAAAAAAAAAAAAGAAGGAATTATGGGAAATCCGGGAAATTTTTTGTAGAATTGTTTAAGAAGAGCACATAATTCCCAAACAGGCTGAAAATTATGAAGTTGGAACAGTTTGAATCAGATGAAAAATGTGGGAATTGTGGAACTTTGAAAAATGTCCTATTGATTTCAATGGGAATTTCAGAAAAAAATTGGGAATTTCGGGAAAAGCGGTAATTTCTTGGAAAATGGTAAAAAAATAAACTTGAATATTGTGAATGAGTTGAAATGTTTGGTGTTGGAATTTTTCAAATCGGTGGAGAAATGTTGAAGTAGTAACATGTTGTATTGAGGAATGGTATTACGGAATTCCTGGAATTTTGGGAAAATCAGACATTTTTCCAGTTGTTTTTTTTCCTGATTAAGAGGAATGTTTTGACAGTGGAACGGTGGAAATGCGTTTGGAAAAATGAGGGAGGAGTAGTCGCCAGAAAAAAGGGTGGAAATAGGGCAGGAATTCTGGAAAATCCTGGAATTTCTTTGAACTTGGAAAAATTATAGTTTGAAATTCCAGATTGGTGAAATGTGTTGATGTTAGAATGGTTTGAATAGGTTGAAAAATGTGGGAATTGTGCAATTTGGAAAAATGTCCCTTTCATTTCAATGGGAACTTCCTGGAATTTTGGGAAAAGCGGTAATTTTTTGGAGAATAGTAAAAAACAAAACCTTGAATGGTGTGAATGAGTTGAAATGGTTGGTGTTGGAATTTTGCAAATCGGTCGAGAAATGTTGAAGTAGTAACATGTTGAATTGAAAAATGGTGTTACGGAATTCCTGGAATTTTGGGGAAACAGAATGTTTCCAGTTCAAAAAACAACGTTGTTTTTTTCCTGATTAAGAGGAGTGTTTGACGGTGGAACGGTGGAAATGTGTTGGAAAAAATGTGGGAAGAGTAGTCGCCAGAAAAAAGGGTGGAAATAGGGCAGGAATTCTGGAAAATCCTGGAATTTTTTGGAACTTGGAAAAATGATAGTTGGATTTTCCAGAATGGTGAAATGTGTTGATGTTGGAATGGTTTGAATAGCTTGAAAAATGTGGGAATTTTGCAACTTGGAAAAATGTCCCATTCATTTCCATAGGAACTTCCTGGAATTTTGGAAAAAGCGGGATTTTGTTTTTTTAAATGATTAGGAGTATGAATGTCCTGAATGATCCGAATAGGTTGGTGTTGGAATTGTTTGAATCGGTCAACAAGTGTTGAATTAGTAACAGTATTTAATTGAGAAATTCCTGGAATTTCGGGAAAACTGGGAATTGTTCTAGTTCCTTAACCAACTTGGTTTTTGTCCTGAATTTAAGGAGTGTTTTGACGGTGGAATGGTTGAAATGGTTTGAAAAATGTGAAAGGAGTAGTCAAACTTAAGGGTGGAAATAGGTTACCAAAAAATGGGAATTCCTGGAAATGTGTTGTATGTAGAAAAATGATAGTTTGAATGTTTAGGATGAGTGGAATGTGTTGAAGGTGGAATGGTTTGAATGGGTTGAACAATGTGGGAGTTGTGGAAGTTTGAAAAATGGCCAATTCATTGTGAATGGAGAAAATGGAAAAAAAAAAAAAAAAAAAAAAAAAGAAAAAAAAAGGGAATTATGGGAAATCTGGGAATTTTTTTTCTAGAATTGTTAAAGTAGAGCACATAATTCCCAAACAGGCTGAATATTATGACGTTGGAACAGTTTGAATTAGATGAAAAATGTGGGAGTTGTGGAACTTTGAAGAATGTCCCATTGATTTTAATGGGAATTTCAGAAAAAATTGGGAATTTCGGGAAAAGCGGTAATTTTTTGAAAAATGGTAAAGAAACTTGAATGTTGTGAATGAGTTGAAATGGTTGGTGTTGGAATTGTTCAAATCGGTGGAGAAATGTAGTAGCATGTTGAATTGAGAAATGGTATTACGGAATTCCTGGAATTTTGGGAAAACTGAGAATTTTTCCAGTTCAAAAAACAAAGTTGTTTTTTTTTCCTGATTAAGAGGAATGATTTGACGATGGAACGGTGGAAATGCGTTGGAAAAATGTGGGTGGAAATAGGGCAGGAATTCTGGAAAATCCTGGAATTTTTTTTAACTTTGACAAATGATAGTTGGAATATCCAGAATGGTGAAATGTGTTGATGTTGGAATGGTTTGAAATAGGTTGAAAATGTGGGAATTGTGCAACCTGGAAAAATGTCCCATTCATTTCCATAGGAACTTCCTGGAATTTTGGAAAAAGCAGCATTTTTTTTTTAAATAATTAGGATCATGAATGTCCTGAATGAGCCGAATTGGTTGGTGTTGGAATTGTTTAAATAGGTCAAGAAATGTTGAATTAGTACCAGTTTTTAATTGACAAATTCCTGGAATTTCGGGAAAACCGGGAATTGTTCTAGTTCTTTCACCAACTTGGTTTTTGTCCTGAATATGAGGAGTGTTTTGACGGTGGAACGGTTGAAATGGGTTGAAAGATGTGAAAGGAGTGGTCGAACTTAAGGGTGGAAATAGGTTACCAAAAAACGGGAATTCCTGGAAATGTTTTGAATGTGGAAAAATTATAGTTTGAATGTCCAGGATGAGTGAAATGTGTTGAATGTGGAATGTTTTGAATGGGTTGAAGAATGTGGGAATTGTCGAAGTTAGAAAAATGGCCAATTAATTTTGAATGGAGAAAATGAAAAAAAAAAAGGAATTATGGGAAATCCGGGAATTTTTTTTGTAGAATTGTTGAAGTAGAGCACATAATTCCCAAACAGGCTGAATATTATGAAGTTGGAACAGTTTGAATCAGATGAAAAATGTGAATGGGAATTATGAAACTTTGAAAAATGTCCCATTGATTTCAATGGGAATTTCAGAAAAAATTGGGAATTTCGGGAAAAGCGGTAATTTCTTGGAAAATGGTAAAAAAATAAACTTGAATATTGTGAATGAGTTGAAATGGTTGGTGTTGGAATTTTTCAAATCGGTGGAGAAATGTTGAAGTAGTAACATGTTGAATTGAGGAATGGTATTACGGAATTCCTGGAATTTTGGGAAAACCAGACATTTTTCCAGTTCAAAAAACAACTTTGTTTTTTTCCTGATTAAGAGGAATGTTTTGACGGTGGAAATGCGTTGGAAAAATGTAGTAGTCGCCAGAAAAAAGGGTGGAAATAGGGCTTTGGAGAAGCAGGAATTCTGTAAAATCCTGGAATTTTCTTTAAACTTGGAAAAATGATAGTTTACATTTCCAGGATGAGTGAAATGTGTTGCATGTGGAATGGTTTGAATAGGTTGAAAAATGTGGAAATGGTAGAAGTTTGAATAATGGCCAATTCATTTTAAATGGGGAAAATGTCTGTAAAACCTGGAATTCTGCGATTCACAAAATTCACAAAAACATTGATTTTGATGCATTATTATTTTGGAACTATGACATTTTATTCCCCAAAACTCACACTAAACTTTCAACATTTTAAATTATTCACTAGCTTCAGACGTATCCATAGATATAAAGTTTTTACATATTTGCAATGTTGTTGTTTTTTAAATGTTTTATGCTCTTTTTGTAAAAGAAAAAAAACAACAACAAAAATATTTTTTTGTGATGGGAAAAACAAAACATGCATAACGAGTTGCAAAATGGAATACTTTAGATGAGGTAATTACAGCCTTAATGAAGTCAATAATTCACAAAAACACTGATTTTGATGCATTATTATTTTGGAACTATGATGTTTTTTTCCCCCCAAAACTCATACTATCTATCCTAAGTGAGGGAAAATGGTTGCGCTCAAAATAGTGATATAAGTAAATCAAATGTTATTATTTTGTACTAAACTCTCAATGCTTTAAATGTTTCACAAACTTCAGACCTATCCAAAGATATAAAGTTTTTACATATTTGCAATGTTGTTTTAAATGTTTAATGCTCTTTTTGTAAAAAAATAAAAAAATAATTTTTATGATGGGAAAAACACAAAATATGCATAATTTCCAAAAACAAGTTGCAAATTGGAATACTTTAATGAGGTAATTACAGCCTTAATTAAATCAATAATTCACAAAAACACTGATTTTTGATGCATTATTATTTTGGAACTATGACAGTTTTTTTCCCAAAAACTCACACTAAACTTTCAACGTTTTAAATTATTCACTAGCTTCAGACGTATCCATAGATATAAAGTTTTTACATATTTGCAATGTTGTTGTTTTTTTTATATATATATTTTATGCTCTTTTTGTAAAAAAAAAATTAAATAAAAAATACAAATAAAAAAATGTATGATGGGAAAAACACAAAATATGCATAATTTCCAAAAACGAGTTGCAAAATGGAATACTTTAGATGAGGTAATTACAGCCTTAATGAAGTCAATAATTCACAAAAACACTGATTTTGATGCATTATTATTTTGGAACTATGACAGTTTTTCGCCCCAAAACTCACACTAAACTTTCAACGTTTTAAATTATTCACTGGCTTCAGACGTATCCATAGATATAAAGTTTTTACATATTTGCAATGGCCCTGCGATGAGGTGGCGACTTGTCCAGGGTGTACCCCGCCTTCCGCCCGATTGTAGCTGAGATAGGCTCCAGCGCCCCCCGCCACCCCAAAGGGAATAAGCGGTAGAAAATGGATGGATGAATGGATATTTGCAATGTTGTTGTTTTTTTTATATATATATTTTATGCTCTTTTTGTAAAAAAAATTTAATAAAAAATACAAATAAAAAAATGTATGATGGGAAAAACACAAAATATGCATAATTTCCAAAAACGAGTTGCAAAATGGAATACTTTAGATGAGGTAATTACAGTCTTAATGAAGGCAATAATTCACAAAAACACTGATTTTGATGCATTATTATTTTGGAACTATGACAATTTTTTTCCCCAAAACTCACACTAAACTTTCAACATTTTAAATTATTCACTAGCTTCAGACCTACCCATAGATAAAAAAAAAAACATTTTCACATATTTGCAATGTTGTTGTTTTTTAAATATTTTATGCTCTTTTTGTAAAACAATTTTAATGATGGGAAAAACACAAAATATGCATCATTTCCAAAAACGAGTTGCAAAATGGAATACTTTAGATGAGGTAGTTACAGTTTTTTCCCAAAACTCACACTAAACTTTCAACGTTTTGAATTATTCACTAGCTTCAGACCTATCCATAGATATAAAGTGTTCACATATTTGCAATGTTGTTGTTTTTTTAATGTTTAATGCTCTTTTTGTAAAAAAATTAAAAAACATTATTTTATGATGGGAAAAACACAAAATGTGCATAATTTCCAAAAACGAGTTGCAAAATGGAATACTTTAATGAGGTAATTACAGCCTTAATGAAGTCAATAATTCACAAAAACACTGATTTTTGATGCATTATTATTTTGGAACTATGACAGTTTTTTTCCCCAAAACTCACACTAAACTTTCAACGTTTTAAATTATTCACTAGCTTCAGACATATCCATAGATATAACTTTTTCACATATTTGCAATGTTGTTGTTTTTTACATATATATATTTTATGCTCTTTTTGTAAAAAAAAATTAAATAAAAAATACAAATAAAAAAATGTATGATGGGAAAAACACAAAATATGCATAATTTCCAAAAACGAGTTGCAAAATGGAATACTTTAGATGAGGTAATTACAGCCTTAATGAAGTCAATAATTCACAAAAACACTGATTTTGATGCATTATTATTTTGGAACTATGACATTTTTTTCCCAAAAACTCACACTAAACTTTCAACGTTTTAAATTATTCACTAGCTTCAGACCTATCCATAGATATAAAGTTTTCACATATTTGCAATGTTGTTGTTTTTTACATATATATATTTTATGCTCTTTTTGTAAAAAAAAATTAAATAAAAAATACAAATAAAAAAATGTATGATGGGAAAAACACAAAATATGCATAATTTCCAAAAACGAGTTGCAAAATGGAATACTTTAGATGAGGTAATTACAGCCTTAATGAAGTCAATAATTCACAAAAACACTGATTTTGATGCATTATTATTTTGGAACTATGACATTTTTTTCCCAAAAACTCACACTAAACTTTCAACGTTTTAAATTATTCACTAGCTTCAGACCTATCCATAGATATAAAGTTTTCACATATTTGCAATGTTGTTGGTTTTTTATGTTTTATGCTCTTTTTGTAAAAAAATAAAAAGTAAAAAAATAAAAATGTTTTTAATGATGGGAAAAACACAAAATATGCATAATTTCCAAAAACGAGTTGCAAAATGGAATACTTTAGATGAGGTAATTACAGCCTTAATGAAGTCAATAATTCACAAAAACACTGATTTTGATGCATTATTATTTTGGAACTATGACATTTTTTTCCCAAAAACTCACACTAAACTTTCAACGTTTTAAATTATTCACTAGCTTCAGACATATCCATAGATATAAAGTTTTTACATATTTGCAATGTTGTTGTTTTTTATGTTTTATGCTCTTTTTGTAAATAAAAAAATAAAAAAAATTACGATGGGAAAAACACAAAATATGCATAATTTCCAAAAACGAGTTGCAAAGTGGAATACTTTAATGAGGTAATTACAGCCTTAATGAAGTCAATAATTCACAAAAACACTGATTTTGATGCATTATTATTTTGGAACTATGACAGTTTTTCGCCCCAAAACTCACACTAAACTTTCAACGTTTTAAATTATTCACTAGCTTCAGACATATCCATAGATATAACGTTTTCACATATTTGCAATGTTGTTGGGTTTTTTTAATGTTTTATGCTCTTTTTGTAAAAAAAAAAAACCCAACAAAATACTTTAGATGAGGTAATTACAGCCTTAATGAAGTCAATAATTCACAAAAACACTGATTTTGATGCATTATTGTTTTGGAACTATGACAATTTTTTCCCCAAAACTCACACTAAACTTTCAACATTTTAAATTATTCACTAGCTTCAGACCTATCCATAGATATAAAGTTTTTGCATATTTGCAATGTTGTTGTTTTTTATGTTTTATGCTCTTTTTGTAAATAAAATAAAAAAAATAAAAAAATTACGATGGGAAAAACACAAAATATGCATAATTTCCAAAAACCAGTTGCAAAATGGAATACTTTAGATGAGGTAATTACAGCCTTAATGAAGTCAATAATTCACAAAAACACTGATTTTGATGCATTATTATTTTGGAACTATGACAGTTTTTTTCCCAAAAACTCACACTAAACTTTCAACGTTTTAAATTATTCACTAACTTCAGACATATCCATAGATATAAAGTTTTTACATATCTGCAATGTTGTTGTTTTTTTTATATATATATTTTATGCTCTTTTTGTAAAAAAAAAAATTAAATAAAAAATACAAATAAAAAAATGTATGAAGGGAAAAACACAAAATATGCATAATTTCCAAAAACGAGTTGCAAAATGGAATACTTTAATGAGGTAATTACAGTCTTAATGAAGTCAATAATTCACAAAAACACTGATTTTGATGCATTATTATTTTGGAACTATGACCGTTTTTCCCCCCAAAACTCACACTAAACTTTCAACGTTTTAAATTATTCACTAGCTTCAGACCTATCCATAGATATAAAGTTTTTGCATATTTGCAATGTTGTTGTTTTTTATGTTTTATGCTCTTTTTGTAAATAAAATTAAAAAAATAAAAAAATTACGATGGGAAAAACACAAAATATGCATAATTTCCAAAAAACCAGTTGCAAAATGGAATACTTTAGATGAGGTAATTACAGCCTTAATGAAGTCAATAATTCACAAAAACACTGATTTTGATGCATTATTATTTTGGAACTATGACAGTTTTTTTCCCAAAAACTCACACTAAACTTTCAACGTTTTAAATTATTCACTAGCTTCAGACATATCCATAGATATAAAGTTTTTACATATTTGCAATGTTGATGTTTTTTTATATATATATATTTTATGCTCTTTTTGTAAAAAAAAAATTAAATAAAAAAATACAAATAAAAAAATGTATGATGGGAAAAACACAAAATATGCATAATTTCCAAAAACGAGTTGCAAAATGGAATACTTTAGATGAGGTAATTACAGCCTTAATGAAGTCAATAATTCACAAAAACACTGATTTTGATGCATTATTATTTTGGAACTATGACAGTTTGACAATGGATCATCTTCAAAAAGGGGAACTCTCTATATGGAAATGGTTGTGTTGGTGTTGTTCACTAATTCCGACTCATTGGAGCAGTTGTTATTGTTTATTCAGTTGACATGCTGGGCCTTCAGGCAGTATAAGATGTGAGATACAACCCTTATGTTTGTTTAACTATGATTGGGTAAATGTTGGCTCCGTGGGACACGTTCCCATTTCATCTGTGCTTAAACGACTCCGTCAGCCAGAAAGCGAATTCTAACATCGCCGTTTCCTCTCTTCCATTGCAGGGTGTGGACTGGAGTTCCTGCTGGTCCTGTGTGGCCTGGAGTTCTCCTGGTCTTGCCCCCACCACTGCATCTGCTACACGGCCCCAAGCACCGTCTCTTGCCAGGCGCACAACTTCCTGTCTGTCCCCGAAGGCATCCCGCCCGACAGTGAACGCATCTTCCTCCAGAACAATAAGATTCACCGGCTACTTAAAGGGCACTTCAGCAGCGACACGGTGACACTCTGGATCTACTCCAACAACATCACGTACATCGAGCCCTCAACCTTCCACGGGTTCACGCTGCTGGAGGAGCTGGATTTGGGAGACAACCGCCACCTGCGCTCCCTGGCTGAAGACACCTTCCACGGGTTGAGTCGACTCAGTGCTCTACACCTGTACCGCTGTGGACTCAGCTCACTTCCCAATAACATCTTCCAAGGACTAAGAAGCCTGCAATATCTCCATTTACAGGTACTTCAAGCACTTTCAGAATATGTTGTGATCACTTTGAAACAACACAGCCCTTAAATCATCCTAGATCAGTTCATCGGCCATACCTCTGCTTTCAGTCTTCAGGGTAAAGGCAGCATTGGTGAGGCGGTCGCATTTTACAAAGTCAGCAAACGCAACATTTCAACCCGTTTCATTTCTTTCGCAGGCTGAGTCAAAGATGTTTTCTCACATTTTCTCTCCAATGTGGCTCGAAGTCATTATTATTCATCCGGCACAGCTCATTAGTTTTTCACACTTTGCACGAGTCCAGATCAAATGCTCGGTTTATTGGGGCCAACGGGGGTATGCAATGGGTCACGCGCACAGTTCAAGAGCAACTAGTTGCACAGAGGCCGCGTGGAAAACACTTAATAAATCAATCATTCAATGTTTGTTTTAGCCTCTTTGTGTGTGCACATGATTGGGGCGGTCCGCTCCCTGTATGATCAACATCAGACCTTGGTCTGCATTGCCGGCAGTAGGTCGGACCCGTTTCCAGTGAGGGTTGGACTCCGCCAAGGCTGCCCTTTGTAACCCATTCTGTTCATAACTTTTATGGACAGAATTTCTAGGCGCAGTCAAGGCGTTGAGGGGATCTGGTTGTGGTCCTGTTGGCTTCAACTGGCCAGGATCTTCAGCTCTCACTGGGTCGGTTCGCAGCCGAGTGTGAAGCGACTGGGATGAGAATCAGCACCTCCAAGTCCGAGTCCATGGTTCTCGCCCGGGAAAGGGTGGAGTGCCATCTCCAAGTTGGGGAGGAGATCTTGCCCCAGGTGGAGGAGTTCAAGTACTTCGTAGTCTTGTTCACGAGTGAGGGAAGAGTGGATGGTGAGATCGACAGGCGGATTGGTGCGGCGTCTTCAGTAATGCGGACGCTGTATCGATCCGTTGTGGTGAAGAAGGAGCTGAGCCGTAAGGCAAAGCTCGCAATTTACCGGTCGATCTACGTTCCCATTCTCACCTATGGTCATGAGCTTTGGGTTATGACCGAAAGGACAATATTAGGTCTCTGCTTTTTGCAGATGATGTGGTACTGATGGCTTCATCTGGCCAGGATCTTCAGCTCTCGCTGGATCGGTTCGCAGCCGAGTGTGAAGCGACTGGGATGAGAATCAGCACCTCCAAGTCCATGGTTCTCGCCCGGAAAAGGGTGGAATGCCATCTTCGGGTTGGGGAGGAGACCCTGCCTCAAGTGGAGGAGTTCAAGTACCTCGGAGTCTTGTTCACGAGTGAGGAAAGAGTGGATGGTGAGATCGACAGGCGGATCGGTGCGGCATCTTCAGTAATGCGGACACTGTATCGACCCGTTGTGGTGAAGAAGGAGCTGAGCCGGAAGGCAAAGCTCTCAATTTACTGGTCGATCTACGTTCCCATCCTCACCTATGGTCATGAGCTTTGGGTTATGACCGAAAGGACAAGATCACGGGTACAAGCGGCCCAAATGAGTTTCCTCCGCTGGGTGGCGGGTCTCTCCCTTAGAGATAGGGTGAGAAGCTCTGTCATCCGGGAGGAGGTCAAAGTAAAGCCACTGCTCCTCCACATGGAGAGGAGCCAGATGAGGTGGTTCGGGCATCTGGTCAGGATGCTACCCAAACGCCTCACTAGGGAGGTGTTTAGGGCACGTCCGACTGGCAGGAGGCCACCGGGAAGACCCAGGACACGTTGGGAAGACTATGTCTCCCGGCTGGCCTGGGAACGCCTCAGGATCCCCCGGGAGGAGCTGGACGAAGTGGCTGGGGAGAGGGAAGTCTGGGCTTCCCTGCTTATATATACAGTATTGGGCAGCATGGTGACACCGGGGTTAGTGCATGTGCCTCACAATACGAAGGTCCTGAGTTCAATCCCAAGCTCGGAGTCTTTCTGTGTGGAGTTTGCATGTTCTCCCCGTGACTGCGTGGGTTCTACTCCGGCTTCCTCCCACCTCCAAAGACATGCACCTGGGGATAGGCCCCTCCCACCTCCAAAGACATGCACCTGGGGATAGGCCCCTCCCACCTCCAAAGACATGCACCTGGGGAAAGGCCCCTCCCACCCCCAAGGACATGCACCTGGGGATAGGCCCCTCCCACCTCCAAAGACATGCACCTGGGGATAAGCCCCTCCCACCCCCAAGGACATGCACCTGGGGTTAGGCCCCTCCCACCTCCAAAGACATGCACCTGAGGATAGGCCCCTCTCACCCCCAAGGACATGCACCTGAGGATAGGCCCCTCCCACACCCAAGGACATGCACCTGGGGATAGGCCCCTCCCACCTCCAAAGACATGCACCTGGGGATAGGCCCCTCCCACCCCCAAGGACATGCACCTGGGGATAGGCCCCTCCCACCCCCAAGGACATGCACCTGGGGATAGGCCCCTCCCACCTCCAAAGACATGCACCTGGGGATAGGCCCCTCCCACCTCCAAAGACATGCACCTGGGGATAAGCCCCTCCCACCCCCAAGGACATGCACCTGGGAATAGGCCCCTCCCATCTCCAAAGACATGCACCTGGGGATAGGCCCCTCCCACCTCCAAAGACATGCACCTGGGGATAGGTTGATTGGCAACACTAAATGGTCCCTAGTGTGTGAATGTTGCCTATCTGTGTTCAAGGTGTACGCGGCCTTCAGCCCGAATGCAGCTGAGATAGAATCCAGCACCCCCCGCGACCCTAAAAGGGACAAGCGGTAGAAAATGGATGGATGGATGGATGGATGGATGGATATACAGTATCTAATATATACTGATGTATGTAACAAATCCCAATTGTTAATAATATAGCTGTAGTGGCCAAGTCAACCCAAATGTCGACCATTTTATAATAGTGTGTTCTTCCTCACATATGAACTATGTATTTGAAGTAAAACGTCTTTAAATACGGCCACTAACAAACAACACATTTGTGTCTTCTTTCTCCACAGCAAAATCATTTGAAGTTCCTTCAAGATGACACATTTGCCGACCTCCATAACCTGAGCCACCTGTTCCTACACGGAAACCACCTGTGGAGACTCAACCAGAACACTTTCAGGGGTCTTCGGTCCTTGGATCGTCTCCTTCTGCACCAGAACCAGATCGAGTGGGTTCACCACTTGGCGTTCCATGATCTCAAACGTCTCACCACCCTCTACTTGTTCAACAACTCCCTGGTGCAGCTGTCAGGCCAGTGCCTGGACATGCTGCCCGCCCTGGAATACCTGCGCCTCAATGACAATCCCTGGTCCTGTGACTGCAAGGCCCTCACGCTATGGGAGTGGTTAAAACGCTTTAGGGGATCGACGTCTTCTGTGGGTTGTATGGCGCCTGTTGATTTGGTCGGGAAAGACCTAAAGGAGCTTCGCAAGGATGACTTCTCCAACTGTTCGCCCAATTCTGAATCCAGAGCCCAGACCAACAACTTGTCTGGCACTGTCAGCCCACCGTCCATGAATCGAGGCGTAGTGGCGAGCTCCGGGGGCCAAAGCAATGTGGTGCACCCGTCGAGGCCCGGCCGTCCTCGCAACTGCCAGAAGACTCGCAATCGGGGAAGCAAGGGGAAGAACGACAATGAGGTCCACCACTCGAAGGAGGTCATAGTGGACAAGGAGGACTCTTCTCCAGATTTCTCCGACGGAGGGAAACATGATCACACGTCACCAGATGGCACCGTCACAAGGAGGAAGCACAAGTGTGTTCCGCGGACCACTGTCCGACCCCCGAGTGGGGTTCTGCAAGCCAACAACAGGGCGCCCTTATCCCGGCCTTTAATACACATCTACGCCCTCGTGGTTGCCTTGACAACAAACACAGACTTTATTCTCCGCTGAGCTACAGAGGCTTTGGTAAAAGGTCACAATCAACAATATAGTCCAAAAACAATCCTCTCTTGCTCCTGCACTACAAGGTCCGTGTGTCCTTTACGTGTGTGTGTGTGTGTGTGTGTGTGTGTGTATGAGTGTGATTAAGTGTACATGTTGTGTAGGAAGCGTAACCATTCAGATGAGCACAAGCATCAAACGTCCACAACGGAAAGTACCGCCAGGAGTTCAGATAGCGGATTCATGCAGACCGAGCGGGCACTGCCAATGAGGCTAGCTTTCATTATCACGTGTCCTTTTGTCGGTACGAGCTCTGGACCTCAAATAACCAAATAAGTGATGAGGAAGGCGAGAATTGTACAAGTCAAATGTGGTCTTATTGCTTGATCATTTGTGGCATGCATCCTATCAATGGGTCCCAAAGTGAAAGTTTGAGCATAAGTAATTATTACCCGAACCGGGAATGTAACTATTCCTTCAAGAAAATGGAATATATAGCCACTGCTGATTTAAGGCCATAATTAATAGGCTCAAACATCGTAAGCTAACGATTTCCCCCAGCATTGGCTACTGGTTTTTGAAGCTCTGTCAGGATGCTGAGGACTGCCATTTTCATTTAAGAGGAATCCGTGCGTCTGTCTGTACTTTGTGCTTGTTCGTTTTGCATTTTTTTTAAGACACAGAATGGACCTACGGTAGTGTTGAATCCATACTGCGGGGCCCAGTAGGAGGGGTCCAACGGGGGCTTTATCAGTTCTCCGGTGAGCTGAGAACTGAGCATTGCTCCAGACAAGCTCCGTCTCTCGCTGGCAATGTGAGGATTTTCTTTTTTCTGAGTCACTTAAATGGCATACAAGACTTAAGAAAAGAAAAAAAAACAACCTATGTGTGCATAAGTAAATGGTGTGGTCCAATACAATATAAAACAACATTTGAAAAGGAGCATGGATTATAAAAAATGGAGTCAAGTGAGACCCTCATTCAGGACCAGGACTTCATACGATGACTAGAGAGGTCTGAAAGGGATGCTGTACAGAATACGACATGGAACTTGTGGAGTTTACGTGCCTCCGTCTAATGGACTGACATGATGGTCTTTGTATCGACCATGTAACAACAGAACAGTGCTGATATTAAACATTTAACTGTCTTACGATGAGAAAAAAAAAAAGATCACTGGCATCAATTATGATAACAGGGTTTTGGCTCCTTAAATCAGGAGCCCTTTTATTTCGTCCAATTATTTTCCATGGTCTATTTTCCGAAGCGTCATTTTGTCAATGCACAGTTGTCACTCGTGTCTTTTCTCGTTCTCTCGTTTCGCATTTGTGTCTTTCTTTGCCGCCGTGATTCCCTTGTTCTGCGCGGCCTCACCCAAGACTACAAAAAAAATGTTTATAAAGATATTAAAATCTATAACTTCTTATGTCACACCGTGCCAGTCTGAGTCTGCTTATTGAAGTGTCGACGTTCCATAGGCTTATTTGTTCTCCTTCTCTTGCTTTTCATTGTTTTCTCCCCAAGTAAACAAAGAAATTGAGTCTGTCAGCAAAATTAGTTAGGGTTTTTTTCCCACTAGGTTTCCCCTCTCGCTCAGTCGAACTCTCCTGATGAAACATGAGCTTCTGTATAAAAACAAATCAAATCTGCATTGATCGCCCGGAAAAGGGTGGAGTGCCATCTCCGGGTTGGGGAGGAGATCTTGCCCCAAGTGGAGGAGTTCAAGTACCTCGGAGTCTTGTTCACGAGTGAGGGAAGAGTGGATCGTGAGATAGACAGGCGTATCGGTGCGGCATCTTCAGTCATGCGGACGCTGTATCGATCCGTTGTGGTGAAGAAGGAGCTGAGCCGGAAGGCAAAGCTCTCAATTTACCGGTCGATCTACGTTCCCATCCTCACCTATGGTCATGAGGTTTGGGTTATGACCGAAAGGACAAGATCACGGGTACAAGCGGCCGAAATGAGTTTCCTCCGCCGGGTGGTGGGTCTCTCCCTTAGAGATAGGGTGAGAAGCTCTGTCATCCGCGGGGAGCTCAAAGTAAAGCCGCTGCTCCTCCACATGGAGAGGAGCCAGATGAGGTGGTTCGGGCATCTGGTCAGGATGCCACCCGATCGCCTCCCTCGGGAGGTGTTTAGGGCACGTCCGACCGGTAGGAGGCCACGGGGAAGACCCAGGACACGTTGGGAAGACTATGTCTCCCGGCTGGCCTGGGAACGCCTCGGGATCCCCCGGGAAGAGCTGGACGAAGTGGCTGGGGAGAGGGAAGTCTGGGCTTCCCTGCTTAGGCTGCTGCCCCCGCAACCCGACCTCGGATAAGCGGAAGAAGATGGATGGATGGATACTGTTGTAATCGTAATATGGTAATGTGAATAAACTTGAAACTTGAACTTGAAACTATATGCATCAGAAAACATTAAAGATGGCACTGAAATGTAAAGTTTTCTAAATAGATCTGAGCTTCCATTAAAACAGGCAGAAGTCACTGCTGCAATAATGGCACTGCAAGACGGTAAAACACCTGGCACAGATGGCTACCCATTTGAATTATGTGAAACGTTTGCTGCCAAGTTATCCTCAATCTTCTAAGAGAAGCATCGATTGGTCTTTTGCTGAAACCAGACAAACTAAACACTGAATGTGGCTCATGTCGGCCCATTTCCCTTCTAAAATATGACGTAAAAATGTTTGCAAAAACCCTGGAAACTATTTGGGGAACAGGTAGGTGCCATGATTGGGTATAAAAACATTTTCCCAAAAAATGCTCAGTCTTTCACAAGGAAGGATGGGGCGAGGTACACCCTTTTGTCCACAACTGCGTGAGCAAATAGTCAAACAGTTTAAGAAGAACGTTTCTCAAAGTGCAATTGCAAGAAATGTAGGGATTTCAACATCTACGGTCCGTAATATCATCAAAAGGGTCAGAGAATCTGGAGAAATCACTCCACGTAACCGGCATGGCCGGAAACCAACATTGAATGACCGTGATCTTCGATCCCTCAGACGGCACTGTATCAAAAACTGACATCAATCTCTAAAGGATATCACCACATGGGCTCAGGAACACTTCAGAAAACCACTGTCACTAAATACAGTTTGTCACTACATCTGTAACAACACCCAGAAACGCCGCCGGCTTCTCTGGACTCTGTCATGTCTGTGTGATCAGGTTTTATTTTTGGACTTTTTGTGCAGTTTTGTTTTGTCACCATAGCTACCCATTAGTTTCACCTGTCATGTCACGCACCTGTTTTGAGTCACGCACCTGTTGTTAATCATGTCCATAAGTATTTAAGTTCATTCATTTTCTGTTGTTCGTCCTGATGACCTCACACCACATTTATGCTCTGTCCATTTTTTCACGTCCATGTTCACGCTGCTCCTTTTTTGTCCATGCCAAGTAAGTTTTCTTTATTCACACAACACATTTATGCTCTGTTCATGCCTGATACTTCTTTTCATGTCAATTCCTCAAGCAACTACTTTTGTCCAAGCCAAGTAAGTTTTTGTTCCATATTTATAGTCCTTTGGGTTTCATAGTTTGTTCTCCGCCATTGTGCGTGTTTTTTGTTTGTACTTTTTTGCTATAGTCTTTTGGTTTTATAGTTTATTCTCCGCCACTGTGCGCGCTTTCATTTATTCCTTTTTTTGATAATAATAAATCATGTACGTTCATTCCCGTCTCGCACGAGCCAACTTTCCGTTGCATCCTGGAAAAGCACACACCCCGGACCAAGTCATGACAGACTCGAGATCATCTAAGATGGACTCATACAAAGTGGGAAAGTGTTCTGTGGTCTAACGAGTCCACATTTCAAATTGTTTTTGGAAATATTCGACATCGTGTCATCCGGACCAAAGAGGAAATCCGGATTGTTCTAGGGTGAAAGTGTAAAAGGCAGCATGTGTGATGGTATGGGGGTGTATTAGTGGCCAAGACATGGGTAACTTACACATCTGTGAAGGCGCCATTAATGCTGAAAGGTACATACAGAAGAGTCGAAGCTGCCCACGTCATATTGAACCCTATGTGCAGGCCCGGCCCTAACCAATCTGGCGCCCTAGGCAAGATTTTAGGTGGCGCCCCCCCACATCGGCAGTGAAGTGTATATACTCACAAGAAACCGAATAGCTTTGTCTTTGACCTTTTTTTTTACTTAAATAAAGCAAATTAACAATCAGAATAGTTAACAAGATAAAAAAAAATATGAATAAATAAATGAATGCAAAAAATAAAAAATGAATATATGAAATACAATATTTTTTACATACATGAACACAAAATAAAACGTGTCAACAAGTTGCATAAAATAAATTAAAAATACAATATAAATAAGGCACTGCACAAAACAAGATATCAAACCAGTATGACTTTAACAACTATATTACAAAAAAAGGGGATCCTACAGAGTTCTCTATTTGTGCTTTTTAATAGAGATTTTCAGAGCAACCCACATGTTGGGGTACATTTCTGCCAGCTTCTTCTCATGCAGGAAGGTCAAGAGTTCCATGTTTGTCATGTTCTTTGATGGCAATGGTGGGAAATTCTGCATTTCCATTGCAAGTTCTGTGCCATTAATGTCCAGCTGGCTGTCATGGGTCAGAGTAGTACTCAGGGCTGTAGCAGCTCTTCTTTTTGTAAGTTGTGGAAATTGAGGAGTACTCCAAACTTGTCATTCACCTCTCCAAGGCTCTGAAATCTCTCATCAAGTGAAGAGATGGCTGTATGTTTTGCTGCTGCAAAACTGGTGGGTTGTGCTGCTGAAGTGGAGGCAGCAGCGGTAGATGTGGTAGATGGCCCAGGGGTGGGATTTAGAAACTTCAACAGTGCATCTGAAGAAAGGAGTATGTGACACCATTGAGTATTACAGTTTAATAATAAAAACATATGATTCCAGGAATAAAATGAAATGATATAATATAGATGAAAAACCAAAGAGATATATGTATGATGTTAACTGATATGCAAATTAGATTAGATTCAATTTATTGTCATCATTACAGTGAAATGCTGAATAGCAGAATGCAAAGTAACAGTATCATATATTATATGAGAATGTTATGTTATGATTATCTTTAACCGAATCACAGCAGTGCTTAAATTAAAAAACAGCATTCCCTCTCATGTGATATTGCTTAATTAACATTATTGATGTGCACTTTAACAACTAGGCTTACAACTATACCTAATGTATAAAGGGGTGGAAAAGTGACTATTACCTGCAGGGCAAACATTAGCTAACCAGAAGGCAATAACAATGTACCGTATTTTCCGCACTATAAGGCGCACCTAAAAACCACAATTTTTCTCAAAAGCTGACAGTGCGCCTAATAACCCGGTGCGCTTTATTACGATTCATTTTCATAAAGTTTCGGTCTCGCAACTTCGGTAAACAGCCGCCATCTTTTTTCCCGGTAGAACAGGAAGCGCTTCTTCTTCTACGCAAGCAACCGCCAAGGAAAGCACCCGCCCCCATAGAACAGGAAGCGCTTCACCCGCCCCCATAGAAAAGGAAGCGCTTCACCCGCCCCCGGAAGAAGAAGAAAAAACGCGCGGATATCACCGTACGTTTCATTTCCTGTTTACATCTGTAAAGACCACAAAATGGCTCCTAATAAGCGATCCGGTTCATAAAAAGACGCAATCTCTCCATCCGCACACGGATTACTACCGTATTTCACAGCAACTGATATTCCTGTGAACCGCACTGTGGAACGGGAGCACGTACGGTGAATATTCGCACCACAGGGAATGAAGTCATCCTTCACTGTGGTTCTAGCTTGCCATGCTAACTTCCACTCATGGTGATATTCAAAAGGAAGACCTTGCCAAAAGAGACCTTTCCAGCCGGCGTCATCATAAAAGCTAACTCGAAGGGATGGATGGATGAAGAAAAGATGAGCGAGTGGTTAAGGGAAGTTTACGCGAAGAGGCCGGGTGGCTTTTTTCACACAGCTCCGAAGGCGAACACACCTTCACTAAGACGGGCAGACAGCCTCGGACGACATACACCAACATCTGCCAGTGGATCGTAAATGCTTGGGCAGATATTTCGGTCACAACTGTGGTCCGAGCTTTCCGGAAGGCAGGATTCACAGAACAACAGCGACACTGACTCCCGATGACTTCTACGAGACGGAACCGGCCATTTTGGATCCCGTATTCGCCCAACTTTTCAATTCGGACACCGAAGACGAAGAATTCGAAGGATTTACGAATGAAGAATAACTTCAGAAGGTGAGCGCTATGTTTATTTTGTGTGTTGTGACATTAACGTTAAAGCAACATTATGTTGCTATTGCTCTACACCATTTTGAATTTTACTATGTTTGTGATTGCACATTTGCGTACATTTTGGGACAGAGTTGTTAGAACGCTGGTTTTCAATATATTATTAAAGTTTGACTGAACTATCTGACTGTTTTTTTGACATTCACTTTAGCGCAGCGTTTTTTTGACATTCACTTTAGCGCAGCGTAGGCGCGGCTTTTAGTCCGGGGCGGCTTATTGGTGGACAAAATTATGAAATATGTAATTCATAGAAGGTGCGGCTAATAATCCGGTGCGCCTTATAGTGCGGAAAATACGGTAAACAAAAAAAACACCTGCTTAAAAGATCTAATACAAATGTCCCTGAGGAATGTAAGGTGGGAGTACTGTAATTACCTAACGTTACATTATTATTTTCCATAACAATTTAGCCCCCTCCACAATATTAACCCGACGTTAAAACAGAACTAGCTATTTATTGATTAGCAATTGCCGAATCATGTAACATTAGCTTAATGCTAAAAAGCCAGGTTACTATCACATTCTGTAACAGACAAATAATTTCATGTAGGCTAACGTTACCTACCTGCTACCTCTGTCTTTTTCTCGTTTCTCCTCCTCTTCTTTTCTCTTTTTTCTTCCCTGGGCACCTGACAGATTTGGCCGTTTTGACATCTTGTCTTGATTTTTTTGATGTGGTGACGTCCAAAAAGAGTCATGATACGGGAAGGGAGGGGGCGGGGGGGGGGGGGGGGCGTAATGTTGTAACAAATAATATTTCTATTATATAGGCTTTACTTTGCATTTTAATTAACGTGGCATTATTTTTTTGTATTTAGAAATAATAGTACCAACTTTTTTTTTTTTTCTCCAACATTTGTGGCACTGGCGTGGCGCCCCCTGATGGACGGCGCCCTTAGCATTTGCCTATACGGCCTATGCCACGGGCCGGCCCTGCCTATGTGTTAGGAATGGGATGACACTTCAGGTTCTTATGCGAGTCAAGGCAGGTGGCCAAATACTTTTGGGAATATAGCGTGTTTGTCGTGTACATGTACGTCAAACAACAACGGTTGTTCCCGTCCCCCCCCCCCCCCTGTGGAGTCATCAATAAAGAAGTGTTTACTTGTTTGGATCACTCCACTTTGCTGCGATGCAAGCAAATGACTCCCCGCAGGAAATGCAGCTGTGATTTTCCTAATTACAGAGCGGCGCGCTCCATGACGTCTCCGCTCACCTGCTCGGCCTGGCTTCCTGTCTTCACACGTGTTCGCCTCCCTGGGTGCCACTCCAGAAGTCACGGACAGACATTTATGTAATGCAGAGGTGGGTAGTAACGCGCTACATTTACTCCGTAACTTTTGGGATAAATTGTACTTCTAAGAGTAGTTTTAATGCAACATACTTTTACTTTTACTTGAGTATATTTATAGAGAAGAAACGCTACTTTTACTCCGCTACTTTTATCTACATTCAGCTCGCTACTCGCTACTAATTTTTATCCATCTGTTAATGCACGCTTTGTTTGTTTTGGTCTGTCAGACAGACCTTCATAGTGCCTGCGTTTCAACAAATACAGTCACTGGTGACGTTCACTCCGTTCCACCAATCAGATGCAGTCACTGGTGACGTTGGACCAATCAAACAGAGCCAGGCGGTCACATGACCTGACTTAAACAAGTTGAAAAACTTCAGGTGTACTGGAGAGGAGGCTACGCCGGATAGTCCAACCTCGGATTCAGGAGGAACAGTGTGGTTTTCGTCCTGGTCGTGGAACTGTGGACCAGCTCTATACTCTCCGCAGGGTCCTTGAGGGTGCATGGGAGTTTGCCCAACCAGTCTACATGTGTTTTGTGGACTTGGAGAAGGCATTCGACCGTGTCCCTCGGGAAGTCCTGTGGGGAGTGCTCAGAGAGTACGGGGTATCGGACTGTCTGATTGTGGCAGTCCGCTCCCTGTATGCTCAGTGCCAGAGCTTGGTCCGCATTGCCGGTAGTAAGTCGGACACGTTTCCAGTGAGGGTTGGACTCCGCCAAGGCTGCCCTTTGTCACCGATTCTGTTCATAACTTTTATGGACAGAATTTCTAGGCGCAGTCAAGGCGTTGAGGGGATCTGGTTTGGTGGCTGCAGGATTAGGTCTCTGCTTTTTGCAGATGATGTGGTCCTGATGGCTTCATCTGGCCAGGATCTTCAGCTCTCACTGGATCGGTTCGCAGCCGAGTGTGAAGCGACTGGGATGAGAATCAGCACCTCCAAGTCCGAGTCCATGGTTCTCGCCCGGAAAAGGGTGGGGTGCCATCTCCGGGTTGGGGAGGAGATCTTGCCCCAAGTGGAGGAGTTCAAGTACCTCGGAGTCTTGTTCACGAGTGAGGGAAGAGTGCATCGTGAGATCGACAGGCGGATCGGTGCGGCGTCTTCAGTAATGCGGACGCTGTATCGATCCGTTGTGGTGAAGAAGGAGCTGAGCCGGAAGGCAAGGCTCTCAATTTACCGGTCGATCTACGTTCCCATCCTCACCTATGGTCATGAGCTTTGGGTTATGACCGAAAGGACAAGATCACGGGTACAAGCGGCCGAAATGAGTTTCCTCCGCCGGGTGGCGGGGCTCTCCCTTAGAGATAGGGTGAGAAGCTCTGCCATCCGGGGGGAGCTCAAAGTAAAGCCGCTGCTCCTCCACATGGAGAGGAGCCAGATGAGGTGGTTCGGGCATCTGGTCAGGATGCCACCCGAACGCCTCCCTAGGGAGGTGTTTAGGGCACGTCCGACCGGTAGGAGGCCGCGGGGAAGACCCAGGACACGTTGGGAAGACTATGTCTCTCGGCTGGCCTGGGAACGCCTCGGGGTCCCACAGGAAGAGCTGGACGAAGTGGCTGGGGAGAGGGAAGTCTGGGCTTCCCTGCTTAGGCTGCTGCCCCCGCGACCCGACCTCGGATAAGCGGAAGAAGATGGATGGATGGATGGAAAAACTTATTGGGGTGTTACCATTTAGTGGTCAATTGTACAGAATATGTACTGTACTGTGCAATCTACTAATAAAAGTTCCAATCAATCAATCAAAAATGTGAAGGAAAAAAGACCCTTTTTTTATTTCAACCGTACTTCCCGTCAAAAGCCTAAAGACTGACTGCACAGTTCCTGTCTTCACAATAAAAGTGCCGCTCCATCGCGCCTGCGCTTTCAAAATAAGAGTCTCCGAAAGCCAGCGCAAACAAGCTAGCAAGCTACGGAGTTTGCCGCCAATGTATTTCTTGTAAAGTGTATAAAAAACGAATATGGAAGCTGGACAAATAAGATGCCAAAAAGCAACCACTTTCATGTGGTATTAGACAGAAAGGAAGACTTTTTTTTCTCTTCCATTCGAAAATGTGGACGTTATCATCACTACTGTCTGATTACAATCAATGCAAGTCATCAGAATCAGGTAATACACCAACTTATATTCTTGTCTTCATGAAAAAAAGGAATCTATATGTGTTAAACATGCATGTATATTCATTAAAACACCTTTAACATGTAAACAAAAACGGCAAAATAAATAAATATAAATTATATACTGTATATATCAATGTATGTATATATATATATATATATATATATATATTAGAGATGCGCAGTTTGCGGGCACAACCGCGGAGTCCGCGGATTATCCGCGGATCGGGCGGATGAAATAAAAAAAAATTAGATTTTATCCGCGGGTCGGGTCGGGTCGGGTCGGGTCGGGTCGGGCGGTTGAAATAAAAAAAAATTAGATTTTAAATAGATTCAGGCGGGTGGCAGTTAAACCAATTGGGAAATATATATACATAGTTAAATGTTGTTACCCACATACGAAAAACGAGCAGGCACCTGCAGCATATGCCACAACAGAAGAAGAAAAAAAAAAGAGATGGACACTTTTACGGAGTGGAGAAGGGACCCACCGGGAGCCGTAGCTGAGGCGATCCGCGAGAAGGGCCCGACGCACGTCCAGGGTCACCACCGCGCCCACCGCACCGACACCCCGCCTCGTCCGCCTTCGCCGCGGCCGGCGTCACGCGCAGCAGGTAAGCAGCTTACCTGCCCGCCACCCCCGTGGCCGGGGGCTCGTAACAGGGGTCACTCCACGCGCTCCGCCCGCGCAGCTTACCTGCCCGCCACCCCTGTTGCCGGGGGCGCGTAACAGGGGTCACTCCGCGCGCAGTGCGCTCACGAAAGGGGTGGGGCTCACCCTGGTTGATATAGACAGCAGGACGGTGGCCATGGAAGTCGGAACCCGCTAAGGAGTGTGTAACAACCCACCTGCCGAATCAACTAGCCCTGAAAAGGGATGGCGCTGGAGCGTCGGGCCCATACCCAGCCGTCGCCGGCAGCGAGACGCGCTTGGAGGTGCGCTCAGCGCGGCTTCCATATGATTGCGCACTGGTGTGCGTCTGGGTCGTGACAGCGTGGCACGCGAATGTCTGTGCTGCATTGGATCAGTCTCCTTTCTTTAACAGGCAAAAGCTTTATAACCTCACTAATGCCTTGCATCATCTATATTAGATATATAACAACGGGCGGGTGCGGTTCTGATCAAATGTTAGGTCGGGTGGATGGCGGATGGTTGACGACTTTCTGATGCGGTTGCGGATGAAATAATTGCCTATCCGCGCATCTCCATCCATCCATCCATCCATCCATCCATCCATCCATCCATCCATCCATCCATCCATCCATCTTCTTCCGCTTATCCGAGGTCGGGTCGCGGGGGCAGCAGCCTAAGCAGGGAAGCCCAGACTTCCCTCTCCCCAGCCACTTCGTCCAGCTCCTCCCGGTGGATCCCGAGGCGTTCCCAGGCCAGCCGGGAGACATAGTCTTCCCAACGTGTCCTGGGTCTTCCCCGTGGCCTCCTACCGGTCGGACGTGCCCGAAACACCTCCCGAGGGAGGCGTTCGGGTGGCATCCTGACCAGATGCCCGAACCACCTCATCTGGCTCCTCTCGATATGGAGGAGCAGCGGCTTTACTTTGAGCTCCCCCCGGATGGCAGAGCTTCTCACCCTATCTCTAAGGGAGAGCCCCGCCACCCGGCGGAGGAAACTCATTTCGGCCGCTTGTACCCGTGATCTTGTCCTTTCGGTCATGACCCAAAGCTCATGACCATAGGTGAGGATGGGAACGTAGATCGACCGGTAAATCGAGAGCTTTGCCTTCTGGCTCAGCTCCTTCTTCACCACAACGGATCGATACAGCGTCCGCATTACTGAAGATGCCGCACCGATCCGCCTGTCGATCTCACGATCCACTCTTCCCTCACTCGTGAACAAGACTCCGAGGTACTTGAACTCCTCCACTTGGGGCAAGATCTCCTCCCCAACCCGGAGATGGCACTCCACCCTTTTCCGGGCGAGAACCATGGACTCGGATTTGGAGGTGCTGATTCTCATCCCAGTCGCTTCACACTCGGCTGCGAACCGATCCAGTGAGAGCTGAAGATCTTGGCCAGATGAAGCCATCAGGACCACATCATCTGCAAAAAGCAGAGACCTAATCCTGCAGCCACCAAACCAGATACCCTCAACGCCCTGACTGCGCCTAGAAATTCTGTCCATAAAGGTTATGAACAGAATCGGTGACAAAGGGCAGCCCTGGCGGAGTCCAACCCTCACTGGAAACGTGTCCGACTTACTGCCGGCAATGCGGACCAAGCTCTGACACCGATTATACAGGGAGCGAACCGCCACAATAAGACAGTCCGTTACCCCATACTCTCTGAGCACTCCCCACAGGACTTCCCGGGGTACACGGTCGAATGCCTTCTCCAAGTCCACAAAGCACTTGTAGACTGGTTGGGCAAACTCCCATGCACCCTCAAGGACCCTGCCGAGAGTATAGAGCTGGTCCACAGTTCCACGACCAGGACGAAAACCACACTGTTCCTCCTGAATCCGAGGTTGGACTATCCGGCGTAGCCTCCTCTCCAGTACACCTGAATAGACCTTACCGGGAAGGCTGAGGAGTGTGATCCCACGATAGTTGGAACACACCCTCCGGTTCCCCTTCTTAAAGAGAGGAACCACCACCCCGGTCTGCCAATCCAGAGGTACCGCCCCCGATGTCCACGCGATGTTGCAGAGTCTTGTCAACCAAGACAGCCCCACAACATCCAGAGCCTTAAGGAACTCCGGGCGGATCTCATCCACCCCCGGGGCCTTGCCACCGAGGAGCTTTTTAACTACCTCGGCAACCTCAGCCCCAGAAATAGGAGAGCCCACCACAGATTCCCCAGGCCCTGCTTCCTCATAGGAAGACGTGCTGGTAGGATTGAGGAGGTCTTCGAAGTATTCTCTCCACCGATCCACAACATCCGCAGTCGAGGTCAACAGAGCACCATCCCCACCATACACGGTGTTGACACTGCACTGCTTCCCCTTCCTGAGGCGGCGGATGGTGGTCCAGAATTGCTTCGAAGCCGTCCGGAAGTCTTTTTCCATGGCCTCACCGAACTCCTCCCATGTCCGAGTTTTTGCCTCCGCGACCGCTGAAGCCGCACACCGCTTGGCCTGTCGGTACCTGTCTGCTGCGTCAGGAGTCCCATGAGCCAAAAGAACCCGATAGGACTCCTTCTTCAGCTTGACGGCATCCCTCACCGCCGGTGTCCACCAACGGGTTCTAGGATTACCGCCACGACAGGCACCAACTACCCTGCGGCCACAGCTCCAATCGGCCGCCCCGACAACAGAGGTACGGAACATCGTCCACTCGGACTCAATGTCCAGCGCCTCCCTCGTGACATGTTCAAAGTTCTTCCGGAGGTGGGAATTGAAACTCTCTCTGACAGGAGACTCTGCTAGACGTTCCCAGCAAACCCTCACAATGCGTTTGGGCCTGCCAGGTCTGTCCGGCATCCTCCCCCACCATCGCAGCCAACTCACCACCAGGTGGTGATCGGTAGAAAGCTCCGCCCCTCTCTTCACCCGAGTGTCCAAAACATGAGGCCGCAAATCCGATGACACAACTACAAAGTCGATCATGGAACTGCGGCCCAGGGTGTCCTGGTGCCAAGTGCACATATGGACACCCTTATGTTTGAACATGGTGTTTGTTATTGACAATCCGTGACGAGCACAAAAGTCCAATAACAAAACACCACTCGGGTTCAGATCCGGGCGGCCATTCTTCCCAATCACGCCTCTCCAGGTTTCACTGTCGTTGCCAACATGAGCGTTGAAGTCCCCCAGTAGAACGAGGGAATCACCCGGGGGAGCACTCTCCAGTACTCCCTCGAGTGAATCCAAAAAGGGTGGGTAATCTGAACTGCCGTTGGGCGCGTAAGCGCAAACAACAGTCAGGACCCGTCCCCCCACCCGAAGGCGGAGGGAGGCTACTCTCTCGTCCACCGGGTTGAACTCCAACGTGCAGGCTTTGAGCCGCGCATCTCTAATATATATATATATATATATATATATATATATATATATATATATATATATATATATATACACAGGTAAAAGCCAGTAAATTAGAATATTTTGAAAAACTTGATTTATTTCAGTAATTGCATTCAAAAGGTGTAACTTGTACATTATATTTATTCATTGCACACAGACTGATGCATTCAAATGTTTATTTCATTTAATTTTGATGATTTGAAGTGGCAACAAATGAAAATCCAAAATTCCGTGTGTCACAAAATTAGAATATTACTTAAGGCTAATACAAAAAAGGGATTTTTAGAAATGTTGGCCAACTGAAAAGTATGAAAATGAAAAATATGAGCATGTACAATACTCAATACTTGGTTGGAGCTCCTTTTGCCTCAATTACTGCGTTAATGCGGCGTGGCATGGAGTCCATGAGTTTCTGGCACTGCTCAGGTGTTATGAGAGCCCAGGTTGCTCTGATAGTGGCCTTCAACTCTTCTGCGTTTTTGGGTCTGGCATTCTGCATCTTCCTTTTCACAATACCCCACAGATTTTCTATGGGGCTAAGGTCAGGGGAGTTGGCGGGCCAATTTAGAACAGAAATACCATGGTCCGTAAACCAGGCACGGGTAGATTTTGCGCTGTGTGCAGGCGCCAAGTCCTGTTGGAACTTGAAATCTCCATCTCCATAGAGCAGGTCAGCAGCAGGAAGCATGAAGTGCTCTAAAACTTGCTGGTAGACGGCTGCGTTGACCCTGGATCTCAGGAAACAGAGTGGACCGACACCAGCAGATGACATGGCACCCCAAACCATCACTGATGGTGGAAACTTTACACTAGACTTCAGGCAACGTGGATCCTGTGCCTCTCCTGTCTTCCTCCAGACTCTGGGACCTCGATTTCCAAAGGAAATGCAAAATTTGCATGGTTGGGTGATGGTTTGGGGTGCCATGTCATCTGCTGGTGTCGGTCCACTCTGTTTCCTGAGATCCAGGGTCAACGCAGCCGTCTACCAGCAAGTTTTAGAGCACCTCATGCTTCCTGCTGCTGACCTGCTCTATGGAGATGGAGATTTCAAGTTCCAACAGGACTTGGCGCCTGCACACAGCGCAAAATCTACCCGTGCCTGGTTTACGGACCATGGTATTTCTCTTCTAAATTGGCCCGCCAACTCCCCTGACCTTAGCCCCATAGAAAATCTGTGGGGTATTGTGAAAAGGAAGATGCAGAATGCCAGACCCAAAAAGGCAGAAGAGTTGAAGGCCACTATCAGAGCAACCTGGGCTCTCATAACACCTGAGCAGTGCCAGAAACTCATCGACTCCATGCCACGCCGCATTAACGCAGTAATTGAGGCAAAAGGAGCTCCAACCAAGTATTGAGTATTGTACATGCTCATATTTTTCATTTTCATACTTTTCAGTTGGCCAACATTTCTAAAAATCCCTTTTTTGTATTAGCCTTAAGTAATATTCTAATTTTGTGACACACGGAATTTTGGATTTTCATTTGTTGCCACTTCAAATCATCAAAATTAAATGAAATAAACATTTGAATGCATCAGTCTGTGTGCAATGAATAAATATAATGTACAAGTTACACCTTTTGAATGCAATTACTGAAATAAATCAAGTTTTTCAAAATATTCTAATTTACTGGCTTTTACCTGTATATATATATATATATATATATATATATATATATATATATATATGTGTGTGTGTATGTTACTCATCAGTTACTCAGTACTTGAGTAGTTTTTTCACAACATACTTTTTACTTTTACTCAAGTAAATATTTGGGTGACTACTCCTTACTTTTACTTGAGTATTAAATCTCTAAAGTAACAGTACTCTTACTTGAGTACAAATTCTGGCTACTCTACCCACCTCTGACGTAATGACACAGCACAGGATTAATACGAGTCAAGCAAAAATAACAAAAATGATGTATCAGCAACACCTTTTATGTAATGCATGACTCCAAAAAGAAATCGAGTGAGAATGTTTCTTATATAACGAGCATGTCCAACGCTGAAACAAGCCTCTAAAATAACACCCGCACTGACGATCAGTTTCCATTTGGCTTTTAATTGCCTTACTGTCACCGCCGCCGTGCTGGCTAATTAAAAGCGGACAATTAGAAAATGGGAAATAGTGGAAGCGAGCGAGCCGGGAAGGAAGAGGAAGTGACACTGTGACTAATAAGGAACAAAAAAATGCCACGACAAGGTTGAACTTATTTTCCCATATCACATCTTTCCCCACAAAAACACTTTCCTATTTGATCTGGTATTTTTTTGGGTCTATTTATGGCGACTGAAATCCCCCAAGAGCGGCAGCATGCTCCATTTCTCGCCAGCCGCCACGCTGCATACTAAACATAGAAGACCTCAGGCCACAGCTGCACCTGCGTGGATTAGACGCTCGCTAATCCGCTCATCTCTCACCTCAAGTCAGATTATGTGTGGAAAAATGTCTGGGAGTGTTCGCAGCGTGTAACAATACAGCTGGATTTAATGTAGGTTTTGTTGTTGTTGCTGTCATGGGGGGGGGGCTGGGGGGCCTTGGGGGGGGGGGGGGCTGTTAAGTGCTGCACTTTCCTGGAGTCAAAACATCGCCTTGCTGAATCGCACTCTGACTCTTATTTGCCACTAAACTACGTTAAAATAAATGTGCCTGTTACTACATTACATATGCCAAATGTTGAAAGAGCCGCATTGGACCAAAAATACCCCCCAAAATATCTGTCTATAGCCACAAATAAATTAAAAGCCTTATATAAGTGTTAAAATGAAGGCAACACATGATGTAAGTGTCTATATTAGCTATATTAGCCTACTATCAAAATGACTATAAAAGTCTTATATAAGTGTTATAATGAAGGCAACACATGATGTAAGTGTCTATATTAGTTATAATAGCCTACTATCAAAATGACTTTGAAAGTCTTGTATAAGTGTTATAATGAAGGCAACACATGATGTAAGTGTCTATATTAGTTATAATAGCCTACTATCAAAATGACTTTAAAAGTCTTGTATAAGTATTATAATGAAGGCAACACATGATGTAAGTGTCTATATTAGCCTACTATCAAAATGACTTTAAAAGTCTTATATTATTTATATAAGTGTTAAAATGAAGGCAACACATGATGTAAGTGTCTTTTTAGCTATATTAGCCTACTATCAAAATTACTTTGAAAGTCTTATATAAGTGTTATAATGAAGGCAACACATGATGTAATTGTCTATATTAGCTATATTAGCCTACTATCAAAATGACTTTGAAAGTCTTATATAAGTGTTATAATGAAGGAAACACATGATGTAAGTGTCTATATTAGCCTACTATCAAAATGACTTTACAAGTCTTATATAAGTGTTATAATGAAGGCAACACATGATGTAAGTGTCTATATTAGCCTACTATCAAAATGACTTTAAAAGTCTTATATAAGTGTTATAATGAAGACAACACATGATGTAAGTGTCTATATTAGCTATATTAGCCTACTATCAAAATGACTTTGAAAGTCTTATATAAGTGTTATAATGAAGGCAACACATGATGTAAGTGTCTATATTAGCCTACTATCAAAATGACTTTGAAAGTCTTATATAAGTGTTATAATGAAGGCAACACATGATGTAAGTGTCTATATTAGCCTACTATCAAAATGACTTTGAAAGTCTTATATAAGTGTTATAATGAAGGCAACACATGATGTAAGTGTCTATATTAGCTATGTTACCCTACTATCAAAATGATTTTAAATGTCTTATATAAGTGTTATAATGAAGACAACACATGATGTAAGTGTCTATATTAGTTGTATTAGCCTACTATCAAAATGACTTTAAAAGTCTTATATAAGTGTTATAATGAAGGCAACACATGATGTAAGTGTCTATATTAGCCTACTATCAAAATGACTTTGAATGTCTTATATAAGTGTTTTAATGAAGGCAACACATGATGTAAGTGTCTATATTAGCCTACTATCAAAATTACTTTAAAAGTCTTGTATAAGTGTTATAATGAAGGCAACACATGATGTAAGTGTCTATATTAGCCTACTATCAAAATGACTTTGAAAGTCTTATATAAGTGTTATAATGAAGGCAACCCATGATGTAAGTGTCTATATTAACTATATTAGCCTACTATCAAAATGACTTTAAAAGTCTTATATAAGTGTTATAATGAAGGCAACACATGATGTAAGTGTCTATATTAGCCTACTATCAAAATGACTTTAAAAGTCTTATATAAGTGTTATAATGAAGGCAACACATGATGTAAGTGTCAATATTAGTTATAATAGCCTACTATCAAAATGACTTTAAAAGTCTTATATAAGTGTTATAATGAAGACAACACATGATGTAAGTGTCTATATTAGCCTACTATCAAAATGACTTTGAAAGTCTTATATAAGTGTTATAATGAAGACAACACATGATGTAAGTGTCTATATTAGCCTACTATCAAAATGGCTTTAAAGGCCTTATATAAGTGTTATAATGAAGGCAACACATGATGTAAGTGTCTATATTAGCCTACTATCAAAATGACTTTAAAAGTCTTATATAAGTGTTATAATGAAGGCAACACATGATGTAAGTGTCTATATTAGCCTACTATCAAAATGACTTTGAAAGTCGTATATAAGTGTTATAATGAAGGCAACACATGATGTAAGTGTCTATATTAGTTATAATAGCCTACTATCAAAATGACTTTAAAAGTCTTATATAAGTGTTTTAATGAAGGCAACACATGATGTAAGTGTCTATATTAGCCTACTATCAAAATGACTTTGAAAGTCTTATATAAGTGTTATAATGAAGGCAACACATGATGTAAGTGTCTATATTAGTTATAATAGCCTACTATCAAAATGACTTTAAAAGTCTTATATAAGTGTTTTAATGAAGGCAACACATGATGTAAGTGTCTATATTAGCCTACTATCAAAATGACTTTACAAGTCTTATATAAGTGTTTTAATGAAGGCAACACATGATGTAAGTGTCTATATTAGCCTACTATAAAAATGACTTTAAAAGTCTTATATAAGTGTTATAATGAAGACAACACATGATGTAAGTGTCTATATTAGCCTACTATCAAAATGACTTTGAAAGTCTTTTATAAGTGTTATAATGAAGGCAACACATGATGTAAGTGTCTATATTAGCCTACTATCAAAATGACTTTGAAAGTCTTATAAAAGTGTTATAATGAAGGCAACACATGATGTAAGTGTCTATATTAGCCTACTATCAAAATGACTTTGAAAGTCTTATATAAGTGTTATAATGAAGGCAACACATGATGTAAGTGTCTATATTAACTATATTAGCCTACTATCAAAATGACTTTAAAAGTCTTATATAAGTGTTATAATGAAGGCAACACATGATGTAAGTGTCTATATTAGCCTACTATCAAAATGACT
The DNA here is from genome assembly GCF_033978685.3 of Nerophis lumbriciformis. Taxonomy (NCBI): domain Eukaryota; kingdom Metazoa; phylum Chordata; class Actinopteri; order Syngnathiformes; family Syngnathidae; genus Nerophis; species Nerophis lumbriciformis. Next base: position 44,087,316 of record NC_084564.2, read on the forward strand.
TTAAAAGTCTTATATAAGTGTTATAATGAAGGCAACACATGTTGTAAGTGTCTTTATTAACTATATTAGCCTACTATCAAAATAACTTTAGAGGCCTTATATAAGTGTTATAATGAAGGCAACACATGATGTAAGTGTCTATATTAGCCTACTATCAAAATGATTTTAAAAGTCTTATATAAGTGTTATAATGAAGGCAACACATGATGTAAGTGTCTATATTAGCCTACTATCAAAATGACTTTGAAAGTCGTATATAAGTGTTATAATGAAGGCAACACATGATGTAAGTGTCTATATTAGTTATAATAGCCTACTATCAAAATGACTTTAAAAGTCTTATATAAGTGTTTTAATGAAGGCAACACATGATGTAAGTGTCTATATTAGCCTACTATCAAAATGACTTTGAAAGTCTTATATAAGTGTTATAATGAAGGCAACACATGATGTAAGTGTCTATATTAGTTATAATAGCCTACTATCAAAATGACTTTAAAAGTCTTATATAAGTGTTTTAATGAAGGCAACACATGATGTAAGTGTCTATATTAGCCTACTATCAAAATGACTTTACAAGTCTTATATAAGTGTTTTAATGAAGGCAACACATGATGTAAGTGTCTATATTAGCCTACTATAAAAATGACTTTGAAAGTCTTATAAAAGTGTTATAATGAAGGCAACACATGATGTAAGTGTCTATATTAGCCTACTATCAAAATGACTTTGAAAGTCTTATATAAGTGTTATAATGAAGGCAACACATGATGTAAGTGTCTATATTAACTATATTAGCCTACTATCAAAATGATTTTAAAAGTCTTATATAAGTGTTATAATGAAGGCAACACATGATGTAAGTGTCTATATTAGCCTACTATCAAAATGACTTTAAAAGTCTTATATAAGTGTTATAATGAAGGCAACACATGATGTAAGTGTCTTTATTAACTATATTAGCCTACTATCAAAATAACTTTAAAGGCCTTATATAAGTGTTATAATGAAGGCAACACATGATGTAAGTGTCTATATTAGCCTACTATCAAAATGACTTTAAAAGTCTTATATAAGTGTTTTAATGAAGGCAACACATGATGTAAGTGTCTATGTTAGCCTACTATCAAAATGACTTTGAAAGTCTTATATAAGTGTTAAAATGAAGACAACACATGATGTAAGTGTCTATATTAGCCTACTATCAAAATGACTTTAAAAGTCTTATATAAGTGTTTTAATGAAGGCAACACATGATGTAAGTGTCTATATTAGCCTACTATCAAAATGACTTTGAAAGTCTTATATAAGTGTTATAATGAAGGCAACACATGATGTAAGTGTCTATATTAACTATATTAGCCTACTATCAAAATGACTTTAAAAGTCTTATATAAGTGTTATAATGAAGGCAACACATGATGTAAGTGTCTATATTAGCCTACTATCAAAATGACTTTGAAAGTCTTATATAAGTGTTATAATGAAGGCAACACATGATGTAAGTGTCTATATTAGCCTACTATCAAAACGACTTTGAAAGTCTTATATAAGTGTTATAATGAAGACAACACATGATGTAAGTGTCTATATTAGCCTACTATCAAAATGACTTTAAATGTCTTATATAAGTGTTAAAATGAAGGCAACACATGATGTAAGTGTCTATTTTAGCCTACTATCAAAATGACTTTAAATGTCTTATATAAGTGTTAAAATGAAGGCAACACATGATGTAAGTGTCTATTTTAGCCTACTATCAAAATGACTTTAAAAGTCTTATATAAGTGTTTTAATGAAGGCAACACATGATGTAAGTGTCTATACTAGCTATATTAGCCTACTATCAAAATGGCTTTAAAAGTCTTATATAAGTGTTATAATGAAGGCAACACATGATGTAAGTGTCTATATTAGCCTACTATCAAAATGACTTTGAAAGTCTTTTATAAGTGTTATAATGAAGGCAACACATGATGTAAGTGTCTATATTAGCCTACTATCAAAATGACTTTAAAAGTCTTATGTAAGTGTTACAATGAAGACAACACATGATGTAAGTGTCTGTATTAGCCTACTATCAAAATGACTTTAAAAGTCTTATATAAGTGTTATAATGAAGACAACACATGATGTAAGTGTCTATATTAGCCTACTATCAAAATGACTTTAAAAGTCTTATATAAGTGTTATAATGAAGACAACACATGATGTAAGTGTCTATATTAGCTATATTAGCCTACTATCAAAATGACTATAAAAGTCTTATATAAGTGTTTTAATGAAGACAACACATGATGTAAGTGTCTATATTAGCTATATTAGCCTACTATCAACATTACTTTGAAAGTCTTTCATAAGTGTTATAATGAAGGCAACACATGATATAAGTGTCTATATTAGCTTACTATCAAAATGACTTTGAAAGTCTTATATAAGTGTTAAAATGAAGGCAACACATGATGTAAGTGTCTATATTAGCTATAATAGCCTACTATCAAAATGACTTTAAAAGTCTTATACAAGTGTTATAATGAAGGCAACACATGATGTAAGTGTCTATATTAGTTATATTAGCCTACTATCAAAAAGACTTTAAAAGTCTTATATAAGTGTTATAATGAAGGCAACACATGATGTAAGTGTCTATATTAGCCTACTATTAAAATGACTTTGAAAGTCTTATATAAGTGTTATAATGAAGGCAACACATGATGTAAGTGTCTATATTAGCCTACTATCAAAATGACTTTAAAAGTCTTATATAAGTGTTATAATGAAGACAACACATGATGTAAGTGTCTACATTAGCTCATTAGCCTACTATCAAAATGACTTTAAAAGTCTTATGTAAGTGTTATAATGAAGACAACACATGATGTAAGTGTCTATATTAGCTATATTATCTTACTATCAAAATGACTTTAAAAGTCTTATATAAGTGTTTTAATGAAGGCAACACATGATGTAAGTGTCTATATTAGCTATATTAGCCTACTATCAAAATGACTTTAAAAGCCTTATATAAGTATTATAATGAAGACAACACATGATGTAAGTGTCTATATTAGCATACTATCAAAATAACTTTAAAAGTCTTATATAAGTGTTATAATATGAAGACAACACATGATGTAAGTGTCTATATTAGCTATATTAGCCTACTATCAAAATTACTTTAAAAGTCTTATATAAGTGTTATAATGAAGACAACACATGATGTAAGTGTCTATATTAGCCTACTATCAAAATGACTTTAAAAGTCTTATATAAGTGTTTTAATGAAGGCAACACATGATGTAAGTGTCTATATTAGCCTACTATCAAAATGACTTTGAAAGTCTTATATAAGTGTTATAATGAAGGCAACACATGATGTAACTGTCTATATTAGTTATAATAGCCTACTATCAAAATTACTTTAAAAGTCTTATATAAGTGTTATAATGAAGGCAACACATGATGTAAGTGTCTATATTAACTATATTAGCCTACTATCAAAATTACTTTAAAAGTCGTATATAAGTGTTATAATGAAGGAAACACATGATGTAAGTGTCTATATTAGCCTACTATCAAAATGACTTTGAATGTCTTATATAAGTGTTATAATGAAGACAACACATGATGTAAGTGTCTATATTAGCTATATTAGCCTACTATCAAAGGCTGACGCAAATATTTGTTGACAGAAATGTTGTGTTTTAATTTTTATTCTACACATTTTTGCAACATTGGAAATCATTAGTAAAATGCAGGCTTCTCAGAGGGTGAGATAACTCCTGGAAATGACTGTCTTAGAATGACCAAAGGTATAGATGTGTGTGTCCAAGTTAAGGCTGTCTTCTTCTAATGGATTTATTACAATCTTTGCAAGCTAAGTATTGTTTGCTGTGGTCTGGAACAACCTGGCACACAAACAACTATCAGAAATGCAGCCAATATTACATACAGATAATGTGTCATGAGACATGCAAATATAAATTAAATACACAGAGGACATAAGTCAAGGAAATTAAATGAACTCAAATATAGCTACAAACGAGGCATAATGATGCAATATGTACAGTACATACATGGATTGACCAAATATGCACTCCGTAGTTGGGGGCGTGTTTAAGAGGGGAGGAGTATATTTACAGCTAGAATTCACTAAGTCAAGTATTTCATATTATATATATATATATATACAAGAAATACTTGACTTTCACTGAATTCTAGCTATAAATATATATTTATTTTATTATATATATATATATATATATATATAATAAATACTTGAATTTCAGTGTTCATTTATTTACACATATACACACAGATAACACTCATCTACTCATTGTTGCGTTAAGGGCTGAATTGTCCATCCTTGTTCTATTATCTGTTACTATTTTTTTAACCATGCTGATGCTTCATTGCTGTGTGGCACGCACCAAAGTGCTTTCATCAAATGCACTAGATGGCAGTATTGTCCTGTTTGAGAGTGTCACAACGTTGCTGTTTACGGCAGACAGACTGCTTTACGGTAGACGTGACTGCTGTCGTTGTGTGTTGTTGCCGTGCTGGGAGGACGTTAATGAAACTGCCTAACAATAAACCCACATAAGAAACCAAGAACTCGCCCGCTATCATTCTACAGTTATAACGTGATCGGGCAGGCACGCTGTTTATATTGTGGGAAAGCGGACTCAGGTTCGCATGGACCTGAGTCCGCCTGAATTTCGGGAGAGGCGCTGAATTTCGGGAGTCTCCCGGAAAATCCGGGAGGGTTGGCAAGTATGAATTATATGCTTGTACTTGTAATTGTATTGAATTTGTGGACCCCAGGAAGACTAGTGGGTTGTTATGGCAACCAGCTAATGGAGATCCCTAATAAAAATAAAAAAAAATAGGCAAAATTCCCCCCAAAAAAGTGCGGTTTAGTTCTCCTTCGTATAGTGGTTTGTTTTTTTGTTCCCAACGTCTGTGCTATTCACGTCACGGCTGGCGTCACGTGGAACCAAAGTGAGCCGGCAGGCTGCTGTGCATCTCCTCTCCTGCTGTGAGCCAAGACAGGAAGAGTGAAGTCAATTATATTTATATAGCGCTTTTCTCTACTGACTCAAAGCGCTTTTACATAATGAAACCCAATATGTACGTTACATTTAAAGCAGTGTGGGTGGCACTGGGAGCAGGTGGGTAGAGTGTCTTGCTCAAGGGCACAACGGCAGTGACTAGGATGGCAGAAGCCGGGATCGAACCTGGAACCCGCAATTTGCTGGCACGGCCACTCTACCAACCGAGCTACACCGCCCCGAGGTCTTTGTCTATCCCAAAGTTTCCCTTCTCCTTTCAGTTCACTGATTGGCTAACAGGGAGATCCTTTGACTCTGATTGGCTCATTGAGAAGCCCATTTTATGAAGATTTTACTGGAAAAAATACGACGTTATGAACAGAATGGGTGACAAAGGGCAGCCTTGGCGGAGTCCAACCCTCACTGGAAACGTGTCCGACTTACTACCGGCAATGCGGACCAAGCTCTGGCACTGATCATACAGGGAGCGGACTGCCACAATCAGACAGTCCGATACCCCGTACTCTCTGAGCACTCCCCACAGGACTTCCCGAGGGACACGGTCGAATGCCTTCTCCAAGTCCACAAAACACATGTAGACTGGTTGGGCAAACTCCCATGCACCCTCAAGGACCCTGCCGAGAGTATAGAGCTGGTCCACAGTTCCACGACCAGGACGAAAACCACATTGTTCCTCCTGAATCCGAGGTTGGACTATCCGGCGTAGCCTCCTCTCCAGTACACCTGAATAGACCTTACCGGGAAGGCTGAGGAGTGTGATCCCACGATAGTTAGAGCACACCCTCCGGTTCCCCTTCTTAAAGAGAGGAACCACCACCCCGGTCTGCCAATCCAGTGGTACCGCCCCCGATGTCCACGCGATGCTGCAGAGTCTTGTCAACCAAGACAGCCCCACAGCATCCAGAGCCTTAAGGAACTCCGGGCGGATCTCATCTACCCCCGGGGCCTTGCCACCAAGGAGCTTTTTAACTACCTCAGCAACCTCAGCCCCAGAAATAGGAGAGCCCGCCACAGACTCCCCAGGAACTGCTTCCTCATAGGAAGACGTGTTGGTGGGATTGAGGAGGTCTTCGAAGTATTCCCTCCACCGATCCACAACATCCGCAGTCGAGGTCAGCAGAACACCATCCTCGCCATACACGGTGTTGATAGTGCACTGCTTCCCCTTCCTGAGGCGGCGGATGGTGGTCCAGAATTGCTTCGAAGCCGTCCGGAAGTCGTTTTCCATGACTTTTATGGACAGAATTTCTAGGCGCAGTCAAGGCGTTGAGGGGATCCGGTTTGGTGGCTGCAGGATTAGGTCTCTGCTTTTTGCAGATGATGTGGTCCTGATGGCTTCATCTGGCCAGGATCTTCAGCTCTCACTGGATCGGTTCGCAGCCGAGTGTGAAGCGACTGCGATGAGAATCAGCACCTCCAAGTCCGAGTCCATGGTTCTCGCCCGTAAAAGGGTGGAGTGCCATCTCCGGGTTGGGGAGGAGATCTTGCCCCAAGTGGAGGAGTTCAAGTACCTCGGAGTCTTGTTCACGAGTGAGGGAAGAGTGGATCGTGAGATCGACAGGCGGATCGGTGCGGCGTCTTCAGTAATGCGGACGCTGTATCGATCCGTTGTGGTGAAGAAGGAGCTGAGCCGGAAGGCAAAGCTCTCAATTTACCAGTTGATCTACGTTCCCATCCTCACGTATGGTCATGAGCTTTGGGTTCTGACCGAAAGGACAAGATCACGGGTACAAGCAGCCAAAATGAGTTTCCTCCGCCGGGTGGCGGGGCTCTCCCTTAGAGATAGGGTGAGAAGCTCTGTCATCCGGGGGGAGCTCAAAGTAAAGCCGCTGCTCCTCCACATCGAGAGGAGCCAGATGAGGTGGTTCGGGCATCTGGTCAGGATGCCACCCGAACGCCTCCCTAGGGAGGTGTTTAGGGCACGTCCGACCGGTAGGAGGCCGCGGGGAAGACCCAGGACACGTTGGGAAGACTATGTCTCCCGGCTGGCCTGAGAACGCCTCGGGGTCCCACAGGAAGAGCTGGATGAAGTGGCTGGGGAGAGGGAAGTCTGGGCTTCCCTGCTTAGGCTGCTGCCCCCGCGACCCGACCTCGGATAAGCGGAAGAAGATGGATGGATGGGATGGAAAATACGACGTGAGGTGGATGCAAAAATCTCTTAGGCTCTTTACTGCGTTCTACGACATTTTTAACAAGGACATAGGCAAGTATTTAATGTAGTTTACTTGCTTTAATGCACCTTTTTACTACCGTATTTTCGGACCATAAGGCGCACCGGATTATAAGGCGCACTGCAGATGAGCGGGTCTATTCAGGTCTATTTTCATATAAAAGGCGCACCGGATTATAAGGCGCATTAAAGGAGTCATGTTGTGGCTACCACTGAACAAAAGCATTGGGACATTTACACTGTACAAAACTATTGGGACACTTAGGATTAAAACTGGACAAAAGTATTGGGACACTTAGGACGAAAACTGGACAAAAGTATTGGGACACCTACACTGGACAAAACTATTGGGACACTTAGGATGAAAACTGGACAAAAGTATTGGGACACCTACACTGGACAAAAGTATTGGGACACTTAGGATGAAAACTGGACAAAAGTATTGGGACACCTACACTGGACAAAAGTATTGGGACACTTAGGATTAAAACTGGACAAAAGTATTGGGACACTTAGGATAACAACTGGACAAAAGTATTGGGACACTTGGGACTAAAACTTGACAAAAGTATTGGGACACTTAGGACGAAAACTGGACAAAAGTATTGGGACACCTACACTGGACAAAAGTATTGGGACACTTAGGACGAAAACTGGACAAAAGTATTGGGACACCTACACTGGACAAAAGTATTGGGACACTTGGGACGAAAACTGGACAAAAGTATTGGGACACTTAGGACTACAACTTGACAAAAGTATTGGGACACTTAGGACTACAACTGGACAAAATTATTGGGACACTTAGGACCAGCACCTGCCAAATACGCGGGCCCGACCAACGCTGCTTGCAGCTTTAATTAGGGCCCGCATGGCCCATTGTATAAGGACTCCCAAAGGGAGTCCTTATGCAATGGGACATAAGGACCTATTGAATTTCTAAGGTTTTATTATTATTATTATTATTATTATTAGGGCCCGCATGGCCCATTGTAAAAGGAATCCCAACGGGAGTCCTTTTACAATGGGACATAAGGACCTATTGTTTTTCTAAGGTTTTATTATTATTATTCTTCCGCCGCCTCTTTGAGCACCAATTTGACCCACTTAACATGCCTCAAAACTCACCATATTTGACCCACACATCAGGACCTGCGAAAATTGTCTTTTAATGAAAAAAACGAACCCCAAAACTCAAAATTGCGCTCTAGCGCTCCCTAGAAAGAAAGAAAAAACTAGACTGCCTGTATCTCCCACTAGGAAGGTCGGAGAGACATGAAACAAAAACTTCTATGTAGGTCTGACTTAGACCTAGTTTTCATTGTGATTATTTTTCTACATGTAAAAGACTTCTTTGTGGTCTACATAACATGTAATGGTGGTTCTTTGCTCAAAATGTTGCATAGATTGTCACTCCCAGGGCCCTCATCCTTGCGCTCTGCTTGTCGGACCTCGGGACACGCCCACGCCCGCGCACATCCAGGGACGCGCCGCGCGTGTCCCCGCCCTGCAGCAGCCGCCAGCTGCAATCATTCACCGGCAATCGGCGCACCTGCCTGTGATGAGGGAGCTGCCTTCATAAGCCTGGTCAACCTGCCATCACGCGCCGGAATATAGTCTCCTGTACCGTAAGCCGATCCCCAGCTTTATGCTTTCTCTCTCTGTCCTGATCTCTGTGCTTTCCCTGTGTTGATTGTCGTGTCCTCCCTCACCCCGCAGTTCCCTGGGTGCATCCCTGAGTCACGCTGGATCTTCCCTGTCTTCCTCGCGCTACCTGGTTCTCGACTCCTCGCTTGCCCCCGGACTACGACGACTCTCTCCTGCCTTTCGACCTCGCTTCCACCCCTGGACAACTCTACCTGCCTTGCCCTTCTCGGACAGCACTGCTCCTCCCAACACGCATCTCCAACATTTATGGTAAAACGTTCCAGTTAAATACTACACATAGTCTTACACCATACACACTCTTGGATTTTTGACACACCATTCTATAGTTTATTAGTGTTGTTTATTATATATATATATATATATATATATATATATATATATATATATATATATATATATATATAATAAATCATTGAACATTACTGCCCCCTAGTGTCTGTGCCGTCACCTCCCCTCTGCAAACCATAACATAGATGATGTTTTACACATCATCTTCAAGTCGCTTCAGGATGCACCGTTTTGTGGGCGTGTCTTATTTACGTGCCTCCACTTGGACAGCGTCTTCTCCCCGTCATCTTTGTTGTAGCGGTGTAGCGTGCAAGGACGGGGGTGGAAGAAGTGTCAAAAGATGGCGCTAACTGTTTTAATGACATTCACACTTTACTTCAATCAATAACGGAGCAGCATCTCCTCATCCGTGGCTCACTAGTGCAACAACAACGCCCGAAATGTATCCCGTGAAAAAAGCGTCCGACCGGAACTCTCTAATAACTAAAGTTCCTTGGGTGAATAATGTAAAGTCACTACACCGGTATGTTTTAGTGCTTTCACGGCAGACAGATATAAGTAAGAACTTTACACTACTTTATATTAGAAATGGCAACAGTGGAGGATGAATGTCACACAACAAGAAGATAGAGAAAAAGAAGAAGCTTAACGACTACAAAGGCAAATACGTGTTACGATCCGCTGCCCGGATCATAGTTTGTTTATGTTTGAGTCACATGTTTTCAGCACCTTGATTTTGTTTGTGTTCAGTTGCCATGTCAACTGATTACATTCACCTGCCTCTGGTTAGTGTTCGGGACGCGCACCTGTTGCCCGGGCACTAATCAGAGGGCTATTTAGTCTTTGCCATGGCCTCACTCGGTCTGGCTTCCTAGTTTGTTCCCATACAACTGTTAACGACTACTTTGATTCTGCTAGCTTTTCACGCTATGCTATTTTTTCCTGCTAGCTCCCACGCTAGTCCTTTTGTTTTGCCTTTTGTGCTACATGCATGTTTTTTGTTTATCCATCATATGATTTATATTTAAAATAAATCATTTTCCTACCTGCAAGCTGTGTCCGAAGCCGTCTGCATCCTTGGGAGAACCACACCCGCATCACTATGCGACCACGTCGTTTCAATACGCGCACATTTTCAGGACTTATGCAGATCCCAAATACAGATCAGCAGATACCAGAAGGTAAGAAAAGTTGCTTTTGCATAATATTGCGAAACAAAATGGCAGATAATATGTCTGCTAATGGGTGCCATGTTGTGGTCCTTAAACACACACCATAGTAATACTCGTATGTTTAATGTGCCGACAATCCATTAAACGGTGTGGCTTCATAGCTTACCGAAGTCCTACTAAAAACATTTTGACGGATTTTTGAGCGCCGTGTGTAATGTTCTATATTCTCAATGGAACATTTAAAGTTTTGGTTGTCTTTTACTGCCGTCATCTTGCAGTCTACACGTATCTCTTATGTGTGACTGCCATCTACTGGTCACACTTATCATTACACTATGTACCAAATAAAATAGCTTCGAGGTCGGTAAGCACAACCAGAATTATTCCGTTCATTAGGCGCACCGGGTTATAAGGCGCACTGTCGATTTTTGAGAAAATGAAAGGATTTTGAGTGCGCCGTATAGTCTGAAAAATACAGTACATTTAATGTTTTAACCAACTTTAAATAGGTTTTATTGGGGTTTATTTACCTTTTGATGAATCGTTCATATTTTAACATTTCTAAATGGAAAAAATAATATTAAGATTATTGTTTTGAAGTCTACAACTTGCACACTGAACTCACTTTGGCTTTCACTGATGTTTGATGTGCAGCAAATACTTCATGGATCTGCTTCGCTGTCTTTTGATTAGTGGATTCCAACACTCCGGCACGCCGTCCGTCTTTATTAACATTATCAATAGTAGCCTCTCTTCTGGAATAGTTCCAGTAGAGTTTAAACATGCAGTGGTACGACCTCTACTTAAAAAACCCAGCCTCGACCCCTCTCTCCTCTCTAACCTCAGACATATCTCTAATCTTCCATACATTTCCAAAATATTAGAGAAGGTTGTCTACAGTCAGTTGTTGCCCTTCTTAGAGGATAATGGTATCACTGAGCTGTTCCAGTCCGGTTTTAAAGCCCTCCACAGCACAGAGTCGGCGCTTCTAAAAGTTTTGAACGATATCCTCCTGTCCACTGATTCTGGTAAATATGTTGTCCTGGTGCTTTTAGATCTGTCTGCTGCGTTCCACACCGTCGACCACGCCACCTTAATCACTCGTCTTGAGAACTGTGTGGGCATTAAGGGCGCCGCCCTCAACTGGTTCCGGTCGTACCTAACCGACAGGAGTTTTTGTGTAAAAGTAGACAGTTTTATGTCTTCCACAGCTCCTTTACCACATGGGGTCCCCCAGGGCTCAATCCTTGCCCCAATTGTATTTGCGCTTTACCTTCTCCCCCTTGGTTCTATTTTTAGGAAGTACAGTATTGCATTTAAATGTGCTATATAAATAAAGTGGATTGGATTGGATTTCATTTTTACGCCGATGATTGCCAGATTTATTTTCCCATGGCACAAAATAACACGGTTCAACGTCTTATTGACTGCCTGCACGACATCAAAGTCTGGCTTTCAGCTAACTTCCTGAGCCTAAATGAAGATAAAACAGAAGTTATGTTGTTCGGTCCAAGTCGCTCTCCCTCCCCCAACGTTGACCTCGGCACTCTGACCCCGTATCTCAGCGACTCTGTCACAAACCTGGGGGTAAAGTTTGACTCAGATTTTAAATTCGAAAAACAAATCAGCAGCGTCGTTCAAAAAAGCTTTTATCAATTACGCCAAATAGCGAAAGTGAAACCGCTTCTATCAAGACATGATCTTGAGAAATTAATCCACGCTTTTATCTCGACTCGTCTTGATTATTGTAATGCCCTGTATGTTGGCATTAGCCAGGCCTGCAGCTCGTGCAGAACTCTGCTGCTCGTCTGCTAACACAGACCCGCAGACGTGAGCACATCACCCCTATTTTAGCGTCCCTTCACTGGCTCCCTGTGCGTTACCGAATACATTTTAAACTCCTTTTATTTGTTTTTAAATGTCTAAACAACCTCGCGCCAACCTATCTCTCCGACCTCCTTCAGCCTTACTGCCCCACCCGATCCTTAAGATCAGCCGATCAGCTGCTGTTGACGGTCCCCGACACAAGGCTGAAGCTTAGAGGTGACAGAGCTTTCGCCGTTGCTGCTCCCAAGCTCTGGAACGACCTACCCCTGAGTGTTAGACAAGCCTCCTCTCTTCCTCTTTTTAAATCTCTCTTAAAAACATACTTTTATTCCATGGCTTTTAACACTGAGTGATATCCATCCTGCAATGGCGCCCCATAATACACCTGCTGTGAACCTGTTTTTATGTTTTTATTCATTCTATTTTAATTATTTATTTTTTATCGTGTTCTGTTTGTGTTGTGTTGTGTTTGCTCGGTACTCGTTTTATCTTTTAACCTGTTCATTGTACAGCACTTTGGCTACCCCAGTGGTAAATTTTAAATGTGCTTTATAAATAAAGTTGATTTGATTTGATTTGATTTATTTCCTGCTTGGAATGCTGCACGTTGTCATAGAAGTGACAGAAAATCCCAGCCTATCACCTTCATGCCTAATCCCTCGAACTGAGGAGAAATAACGTGGCTTTGTTGGAGCTCTCTGGTCATGTTGTTCAACGTCCACCATTAACTCACAAAATGAAAAGGTAATCCCTCCACCGAGGCAGACAGAGTCCATTATTCCCGCAGGTGTCCTCGCTTCAATTAAGAGGCTAATAGAGCTCACCCTCTGAATCCCGTCTCAGGTATGGCCACATAGCACAGCTGATGAGATCACATTGCAGCCACGGACTTGTTCATTATGCCAAAGCTAGTTTCTTCTCCACCATCTTAATTCTTACCATCATCTCTTCTCTTTTAAAGCCGGTTTACGGGGGAAAGACGCTATTTTGACATGTGAAAGATGGAGATGGACAATAAAAGCCGGATTAACGGAGAGGAACACGGCAGGAGTAGTTCAAGTGACACTGAGATTATTATTCATGCTTTCGTTACGTCTCGTCTCCATTACTGTAACCTATTATTTTCATGTCTCCCTATGTCTAGCACTAAAATATTACACTTGCTACAAAATGCGGCTGTTAGACTTTTGACAAGAAGAAGAAAGTGTGATCATATTACGTCTATACTGGATATACCTTTATATACATATACACCTATATATATACCTATACTGACTCACTTGCACTGGCTTCCTGTGCACTTAAGATGTGACTTTAAGGTTTTACTACTTACGTATAAAATACTAAAGGGTCTCTCTTGCTGATTGTATTGTACCATATGTCCTCGGAAAAAATCTGCCTTTGAAGAACTCTGGCTTATTAGTGATTCCCAGATCGCTATAGAGCGTTTTCTATTGGGGCTCCAGTACTATGGAATGTTCTAGCAGTAACAGTTAGAGATGCTACCTCAGTAGAAGCATTTAAGTGCCATCTTAAAACTCATTTGTATACTCTAGCCTTTAAATAGACCCCCTTTTAGACCAGTTGATCTGCCGTCTCTTTTTTTGGGGGGCACAGATTCGGTGACCACAGATGAGGCACTAGCTGTCCAAAGTCGGGACCCAGGATGGACCACTCATCTGTTCATTAGTTGATAACATCTCTGCGCTGCTGACCTGTCTCCACTCAAGATGATCTCCTGCTGGTCCCACTATGGACTGGACTATTATGTTAGATCCACTATGGACTGGACTCTCACTATTATGTTAGATCCACTATGGACTGGACTCTCACACTATTATGTTAGATCCACTATGGACTGGACTCTCACTATTATGTTAGATCCACTATGGACTGGACTCTCTCACTATTATGTTAGATCCACTATGGACTGGACTCTCACACTATTATGTTAGATCCACTATGGACTGGACTCTCACACTATTATGTTAGATCCACTATGGACTGGACTCTCACACTATTATGTTAGATCCACTATGGACTGGACTCTCACACTATTATGTTAGATCCACTATGGACTGGACTCTCACACTATTATATTAGATCCACTATGGACTGGACTCTCACACTATTATGTTAGATCCACTATGGACTGGACTCTCACGCTATTATGTTAGATCCACTATGGACTGGACTCTCACTTTTATGTTAGATCCACTATGGACTGGACTCTCACACTATTATGTTAGATCCACTATGGACTGGACTCTCACTATTATGTTAGATCCACTATGGACTGGACTCTCTCACTATTATGTTAGATCCACTATGGACTGGACTCTCACACTATTATGTTAGATCCACTATGGATTGGACTCTCACACTATTATGTTAGATCCACTATGGACTGGACTCTCACTATTATGTTAGATCCACTATGGACTGGACTCTCACTATTATGTTAGATCCATTATGGACTGGACTCTCACACTATTATGCTAGATCCACTATGGACTGGACTCTCACTATTATGTTAGATCCACTATAGACTGGACTCTCACTATTATGTTAGATCCACTATGGACTGGACTCTCACTATTATGTTAGATCCACTATGGACTGGACTCTCACTATTATGTTAGATCCACTATGGACTGGATTCTCACACTAATATGTTAGATCCACTATGGACTGGACTCTCACTATTATGTTAGATCCACTATGGACTGGACTCTCACTATTATGTTAGATCCACTATGGACTGGACTCTCACACTATTATGTTAGATCCACTATGGACTGGACTCTCACACTATTATGTTAGATCCACTATGGACTGGACTCTCACTATTATGTTAGATCCACTATGGACTGGACTCTCACTATTATGTTAGATCCAGTATGGACTGGACTCTCACTATTATGTTAGATCCACTATGGACTGGACTCTCACTATTATGTTAGATCCACTATGGACTGGACTCTCACTATTATGTTAGATCCACTATGGACTGGACTCTCACACTATTATGTTAGATCCACTATGGACTGGACTCTCACACTATTATGTTAGATCCACTATGGACTGGACTCTCACTATTATGTTAGATCCACTATGGACTGGACTCTCACTATTATGTTAGATCCACTATGGACTGGACTCTCACACTATTATGTTAGATCCACTATGGACTGGACTCTCACTATTATGCTAGATCCACTATGGACTGGACTCTCACTATTATGTTAGATCCACTATAGACTGGACTCTCACTATTATGTTAGATCCACTATGGACTGGACTCTCACTATTATGTTAGATCCACTATGGACTGGACTCTCACTATTATGTTAGATCCACTATGGACTGGATTCTCACACTAATATGTTAGATCCACTATGGACTGGACTCTCACACTATTATGTTAGATCCACTATGGACTGGACTCTCGCACTATTATGTTCGATCCACTATGGACTGGACTCTCACACTATTATGTTAGATCCACTATGGACTGGACTCTCACTATTATGTTAGATCCATTATGGACTGGACTCTCACACTATTATGTTAGATCCACTATGGACTGGACTCTCACTATTATGTTAGATCCACTATGGACTGTACTCTCACTATTATGTTGGATCCACTATGGACTGGACTCTCACAATTATGTTAGATCCACTATGGACTGGACTCTCACTATTAAGGTTGGATCCACTATGGACTGGACTCTCACACTATTATGTTAGATCCACTATGGACTGGACTCTCACTATTATGTTAGATCCACTATGGATTGGACTCACACTATTATGTTGGATCCACATGGACTGGACTCTCACTATTATGTTAGATCCACTATGGACTGGACTCTCACTATTAAGGTTAGATCCACTATGGACTGGACTCTCACACTATTATGCTAGATCCACTATGGACTGGACTCTCACTATTATGTTAGATCCACTATGAACTGGACTCTCACTATTATGTTAGATCCATTATGGACTGGACTCTCACACTATTATGCTAGATCCACTATGGACTGGACTCTCACTATTATGTTAGATCCACTATGGACTGGACTCTCACTATTATGTTAGATCCATTATGGACTGGACTCTCACACTATTATGCTAGATCCACTATGGACTGGACTCTCACTATTATGTTAGATCCATGAATATGGGTTGAAAAGGATTCGCAAATCATTGTATTCCGTTTATATTTACATCTAACACAATTTCCCAACTCATATGGAAACGGGGTTTGTAGTAGATTGCACAGTACAGTACATATTCCGTACAATTGACCACTAAATGGTAAAACCCGAATACGTTTTTCAACTTGTTTAAGTCCACGTTAATCAATTCTTGGTAAAACCACGGTACACCCGAGACAAGTCGCCACCTCATTGCACGACTAACACAGATAATTATTCACATTCACAGACTGAAGCCACTTCAGAGCTGCCAATCAAACATGCTCCAGCAAAAAGTCATCAAATGAATTAAGTCGTTAAATCAAACCCATAAATATCCCTTTGGAAAGTAATGGTGTGTTTTATATGATCCGTCTTTGTTGTTAAACATTTGAAATGAAATGAACAGTAAAGTATGCTTCAGCGATGAAGACTTTTTCTTTTTTATTCCAACACTATCAATTTGGGGCTCAGTGTCCAGATATCTCTCGCATTTTAATTGAAATGAAAATGTGCTGTGATGGACCGTCAGAGCGGCTCTGCCGGGCGACAAAGAGAATAAGATATGCTGATTTTGTCGCTCACCTTGAGGTGAGTTAGCAACAGAAGCCACTTAATGCCTCCTTGCAGCAAGAACCAGACATTTTGCAGACGCCACCTTGGTTCAAACACAGCCTTCTCCTTTAAGTCCAATGAAAGCCTTCAGATGGTGTTTAATTATCACGTTTTAGTCCCTTTACATTGGTGCCAGAACACAGTGTGTCGATAAGGTGCATGCAGGAGAGTTTTTACACTTGATCAAGTAGAACCTCCAAATCCCCTCAAGTCCCAGTATTTGGAATTTGGCCAAAGCTTTGATGGAAAGACGTCTGGAATTCTTGCAACACTTGCTACCGCTGATGGAAATGTGCTAGTTCTTTACTACAGGTAAAAGCCAGTAAATTAGAATATTTTGAAAAACTTGATTTATTTCAGTAATTGCATTCAAAAGGTGTAACTTGTACATTATATTTATTCATTGCACACAGACTGATGCATTCAAATGTTTATTTCATTTAATTTTGATGATTTGAAGTGGCAACAAATGAAAATCCAAAATTCCCTGTGTCACAAAATTAGAATATTACTTAAGGCTAATACAAAAAAGGGATTTTTAGAAATGTTGGCCAACTGAAAAGTATGAAAATGAAAAATATGAGCATGTACAATACTCAATACTTGGTTGGAGCTCCTTTTGCCTCAATTACTGCGTTAATGCGGCGTGGCATGGAGTCGATGAGTTTCTGGCACTGCTCAGGTGTTATGAGAGCCCAGGTTGCTCTGATAGTGGCCTTCAACTCTTCTGCGTTTTTGGGTCTGGCATTCTGCATCTTCCTTTTCACAATACCCCACAGATTTTCTATGGGGCTAAGGTCAGGGGAGTTGGCGGGCCAATTTAGAAGAGAAATACCATGGTCCGTAAACCAGGCACGGGTAGATTTTGCGCTGTGTGCAGGCGCCAAGTCCTGTTGGAACTTGAAATCTCCATCTCCATGGAGCAGGTCAGCAGCAGGAAGCATGAAGTGCTCTAAAACTTGCTGGTAGACGGCTGCGTTGACCCTGGATCTCAGGAAACAGAGTGGACCGACACCAGCAGATGACATGGCACCCCAAACCATCACTGATGGTGGAAACTTTACACTAGACTTCAGGCAACGTGGATCCTGTGCCTCTCCTGTCTTCCTCCAGACTCTGGGACCTCGATTTCCAAAGGAAATGCAAAATTTGCATGGTTGGGTGATGGTTTGGGGTGCCATGTCATCTGCTGGTGTCGGTCCACTCTGTTTCCTGAGATCCAGGGTCAACGCAGCCGTCTACCAGCAAGTTTTAGAGCACTTCATGCTTCCTGCTGCTGACCTGCTCTATGGAGATGGAGATTTCAAGTTCCAACAGGACTTGGCGCCTGCACACAGCGCAAAATCTACCCGTGCCTGGTTTACGGACCATGGTATTTCTGTTCTAAATTGGCCCGCCAACTCCCCTGACCTTAGCCCCATAGACAATCTGTGGGGTATTGTGAAAAGGAAAATGCAGAATGCCAGACCCAAAAACGCAGAAGAGTTGAAGGCCACTATCAGAGCAACCTGGGCTCTCATAACACCTGAGCAGTGCCAGAAACTCATCGACTCCATGCCACGCCGCATTAACGCAGTAATTGAGGCAAAAGGAGCTCCAACCAAGTATTGAGTATTGTACATGCTCATATTTTTCATTTTCATACTTTTCAGTTGGCCAACATTTCTAAAAATCCCTTTTTTGTACTAGCCTTAAGTAATATTCTAATTTTGTGACACACGGAATTTTGGATTTTCATTTGTTGCCACTTCAAATCATCAAAATTAAATGAAATAAACATTTGAATGCATCAGTCTGTGTGCAATGAATAAATATAATGTACAAGTTACACCTTTTGAATGCAATTACTGAAATAAATCAAGTTTTTCAAAATATTCTAATTTACTGGCTTTTACCTGTACAGCAACTGAAGTCCACTGTCCTGGCTGGCCAGTGTAACATACCTCTGTCTTCCTCCTATATAAGACTATTTAAGTAATTTTGATAGTAGGCTAATATAGCTAATATAGACACTTACATCATGTGTTGTCTTCATTATAACACTTATATAAGACTTTACATTTTTTGTAATTTTGGTCCGACATGACACTTTCAGCATTCTGGGTTGCCCACCCTGGTATAGGTCAATAATCAGCATATAAACCTGTAGGGGTCTAGGAGGCTTGTGTCATCTTGTCTTCTTTGCAGGGACTTCTAAGGTACTTCTGCTTCAGAGGAAGCACACAGCTCACAATCGGAAGAAGCTGTCCTTCCACCAACTCCTCTTCCCAACACCAATCAAACGCACAAACCCGGCTGGGAAGCTGCAGGGTGTCAAGAGTGGAGTTCAAACTTGTCTCACTTTCTCACTGCGAACTGCTGCCTTGTAGCTCGGCGTCACTCACATAAACATACACTCACATAAACATACACTCACATAAACATACACCCACATAAACATACACCCACATAAACATACACTCACATAAACATACACTCACATAAACATACACCCACATAAACATACACTCACATAAACATACACTCACATAAACATACACCCACATAAACATACACCCACATAAACATACACTCACATAAACATACACCCACATAAACATACACCCACATAAACATACACCCACATAAACATACACCCACATAAACATACACTCACATAAACATACACCCACATAAACATACACTCACATAAACATACAGCAACAATAGTGGTCTGTCTGGAGCCACAAAAAAATAAAAGTCTTATATAAGTGTTATAATATGAAGACAACACATGGTGCAAGTGTCTGTATTAGCTGTATTAGCCTACTATCAAAATTACTTTTAAAGTATTATATAAGTGTTATGATATGAAGGCAACACATGATGTGTCTATATTAGCTGTATTAGCCTACTATCAAAATGACTTTAAAAGTCTTATATAAGTGTTATAATGAAGGCAACACATGATGTAAGTGTCTATATTATTGTTCAAAATTTTGTTCCACCTCAAATGTAGTTTACTGCGACAGGTGTCACGATTACATTAGTGAATGAGTCAGACTACACTTCCAACAAGACTGAGGGTAGCTTAATGGTTAAGACTGCTGTCTTTCAGTCATTAAAACTAGTTTCAAATCCATAACTTAGAATAGCTACTCTTTTGTTTCACCTATCATAGTTAAATGATTGCCTTTGTATATTAAGAAAAATCTTGTCGCAACAAAACCCTGGATAGCTCAATGGTTAAGACTGCTGCCTCTCATGCAGTACTACTAGGTTAAAACCCATAAGTTGGAAGATCAAGTTTTTTGTTTCACCTATATCATAGTTTAATGATTGCATTTGTGTATGAGCGAAAATCACATTTTGCTGGGACCCAGGATAGCTCAATGGTCAACACTGTGGGCTCTCAATACAGGGGTACTGGGTTTGAATCCCAATTGGCTTGATATGTAACTTAGGTTCAAAATTTTGTTCCTATTCAAGCGTAGTTTACTGCAACAGTTTTCACGATTACATTAGTGAATGAGCCAGACTTCACTTCCAACAAGACTGAGGGTAGCTTAATGGTTAAGACTTCTGCCTCTCAGTCATTAAAACTGTTTTCAAATCCATAACTTAGAATAGCTACTTTTTTGTTTCATCTATCATAGTTTTAAATGATTGCATTTGTATATTAAGAAAATTTAATTTCAACAAAACCCAGGATAGCTCAATGATTAAGACTGCTGCCTCTCACGCAGTACTAACAGGTTCAAATCCATGGCTTGGAAGATCTGGTTTTTTGTTTCACCTATATCATAGTTTAATGATTGCATTTGTATATGAGCAAAAATCACAACTTGCTAGGATCCAGGATAGCCTATCTGTTAAGACTGCTTCCTCTCACTCTGTACTACTGGGTTCAAATCCATAACTTGGAAGGTCTTGTTTTTGTCATCGTCATCATCATTGTTAAATTATTGCATTTGTATATTAGGAAAAATCTTGTAGCAACAAAACCCAGGATAGCTCAATGGTTAAGACTGCTGCCTCTAATGCAGAACTACTAGGTTAAAACCCATAAGTTGGAAGATCTAGTTTTTTGTTTCACCTATATCATAGTTTAATGATTGCATTTGTATATGAGCGAACTTCACATTTTCTGGGACCCAGGATAGCTCAATGGTCAACACTGTGGGCTCCCAATACAGGGGTACTGGGTTTGAGTCCCAATTGGCTTGATATGTAACTTAGGTTCAAAATTTTGTTCCACCTCAAGCATAGTTTACTGCGACAGGTGTCACGATTACATTAGTGAATTAGCCAGACTACTCTTCCATTAAGACTGAGGGTACCATAATGGTTAAGACTCCTGCCTCTCAGTCAGTAAAACTGGTTTCAAATCCATAACTTAGAATAGCTACTTTTTTGTTTCACCTATCATAGTTAGATGACTGCATTTGTATATTAGGAAAAATCTTGTAGCAACAAAACGCAGGATAGCTCAATGGTTAAGACTGCTGCCTCTCATGCAGTACTACTAGGTTAAAACCCATAAGTTGGAAGATCAAGTTTTTTGTTTCACCTATATCATAGTTTAATGATTGCATTTGTGTATGAGCGAAAATCACATTTTGCTGGGACCCAGGATAGCTCAATGGTCAACACTGTGGGCTCTCAATACAGGGGTACTGGGTTTGAATCCCAATTGGCTTGATATGTAACTTAGGTTCAAAATTTTGTTCCTATTCAAGCGTAGTTTACTGCAACAGTTTTCACGATTACATTAGTGAATGAGCCAGACTTCACTTCCAACAAGACTGAGGGTAGCTTAATGGTTAAGACTTCTGCCTCTCAGTCATTAAAACTGTTTTCAAATCCATAACTTAGAATAGCTACTTTTTTGTTTCATCTATCATAGTTTTAAATGATTGCATTTGTATATTAAGAAAATTTAATTTCAACAAAACCCAGGATAGCTCAATGATTAAGACTGCTGCCTCTCACGCAGTACTAACAGGTTCAAATCCATGGCTTGGAAGATCTGGTTTTTTGTTTCACCTATATCATAGTTTAATGATTGCATTTGTATATGAGCAAAAATCACAACTTGCTAGGATCCAGGATAGCCTATCTGTTAAGACTGCTTCCTCTCACTCTGTACTACTGGGTTCAAATCCATAACTTGGAAGGTCTTGTTTTTGTCATCGTCATCATCATTGTTAAATTATTGCATTTGTATATTAGGAAAAATCTTGTAGCAACAAAACCCAGGATAGCTCAATGGTTAAGACTGCTGCCTCTCATGCAGTACTACTAGGTTAAAACCCATAAGTTGGAAGGTCTAATTTTTTGTTTCAACTATATCATAGTTTAATGATTGCATTTGTATATGAGCGAAAATCACATTTTGCTGGGACCCAGGATAGCTCAATGGTCAACACTGTGGGCTCTCAATACAGGGGTACTGGGTTTGAATCCCAATTGGCTTGATATGTAACTTAGGTTCAAAATTTTGTTCCAACTCAAGCGTAGTTTACTGCGACAGGTTTCAATATTACATTAGTGAATTAGCTAGACTACGCTTCCATTAAGACTGAGGGTACCATAATGGTTAAGACTCCTGCCTCTCAGTCAGTAAAACTGGTTTCAAATCCATAACTTAGAAAAGCTACTTTTTTGTTCCACCTATCATAGTTTAATGATTGCATTTGTATATGAGCGAAAATCACATTTTGCTGGGACCCAGGATAGCTCAATGGTCAACACTGTGGGCTCCCAATACAGGATTGCTGGGTTTGAATCCCAATTGATTTGATATGTAACTTAGGTTCAAACTTTTGTTCCCGTTCAAGCGTAGTTTACTGCAACAGTTTTCACGATTACATTAGTGAATGAGCCAGACTTCACTTCCAACAAGACTGAGGGTAGCTTAATGGTTAAGACTTCTGTCTCTCAGTCATTAAAACTGTTTTCAAATCCATAACTTAGAATAGCTACTTTTTTGTTTCACCTATCATAGTTTTAAATGATTGCATTTGTATATTAAGAAAATCTTATTTCAACAAAACTCAGGATAGCTCAATGATTAAGACTGCTACCTCTCACGCAGTGCTACCAGATTCAAATCCATGGCTTGGAAGATCTAGTTTTTTGTTTCACCTATATCATAGTTTAATGATTGCATTTGTATATGAGCGAAAATCACATCTTGCAAGGATCCAGGATAGCCTATCTGTTAAGACTGCTTCCTCTCACTCTGTACTACTGGGTTCAAATCCATAACTTGGAAGGTCTTGTTTTTGTCATCATCATCATCATTGTTAAATGATTGCATTTGTATATTAGGAAAATTCTTGTAGCATCAAAACCCAGGATAGCTCAATGGTTAAGACTGCTACCTCTAATGCAGAACTACTAGGTTAAAACCCATAAGTTGGAAGATCTAGTTTTTTGTTTCACCTATATCATAGTTTAATGATTGCATTTGTATATGAGAGAAAATCACATTTTGCTGCGACCCAGGATAGCTCAATGGTCAACACTGTGGGCTCCCAATACAGGGGTACTGGGTTTGAATCCCAATTGGCTTGATATGTAACTTAGGTTCAAAATTTTGTTCCACCTCAAGCGTAGTTTACTGTGACAGGTGTCACGATTACATTAGTGAATTAGCCAGACTACACTTCCATTAAGACTGAGGGTACCATAATGGTTAAGACTCCTGCCTCTCAGTCAGTAAAACTGGTTTCAAATCCATAACTTAGAATAGCTACTTTTTTGTTTCACCTATCATAGTTAGATGACTGCATTTGTATATTAGGAAAAATCTTGTAGCAACAAAACCCAGGATAGCTCAATGGTTAAGACTGCTGCCTCTCATGCAGTACTACTAGGTTAAAACCCATAAGTTGGAAGATCTAGTTTTTTGTTTCACCTATATCATAGTTTAATGATTGCATTTGTATATGAGCGAAAATCACATTTTGCTGGGACCCAGGATAGCTCAATGGTCAACACTGTGGGCTCCCAATACAGGATTACTGGGTTTGAATCCCAATTGATTTGATATATAACTTAGGTTCAAACTTTTGTTCCCATTCAAGCGTAGTTTACTGCAACAGTTTTCACGATTACATTAGTGAATGAGCCAGACTTCACTTCCAACAAGACTGAGGGTAGCTTAATGGTTAAGACTTCTGCCTCTCAGTCATTAAAACTGTTTTCAAATCCATAACTTAGAATAGCTACTTTTTTGTTTCACCTATCATAGTTTTAAATGATTGCATTTGTATATTAAGAAAATCTAGTTTCAACAAAACCCAGGATAGCTCAATGGTTAAGACTGCTGCCTCTAATGCAGAACTACTAGGTTAAAACCCATAAGTTGGAAGATCAAGTTTTTTGTTTCACCTATATCATAGTTTAATGATTGCATTTGTATATGAGCGAAAATCACATCTTGCTAGGATCCAGGTTAGCCTATCTGTTAAGACTGCTTCCTCTCACTCTGTACTACTGGGTTCAAATCCATAACTTGGAAGGGCTTGTTTTTGTCATCATCATCATCATCATTGTTAAATGATTGCATTTGTATATTAGGAAAAATCTTGTAGCAACAAAACCCAGGATAGCTCAATGGTTAAGACTGCTGCCTCTAATGCAGAACTACTAGGTTAAAACCCATAAGTTGGAAGATCTAGTTTTTTGTTTCACCTATATCATAGTTTAATGATTGCATTTGTATATGAGCAAAAATCACACTTTGCTGGTACCCAGGATAGCTCAATGGTCAACACTGTGGGCTCCCAATACAGGTGTACTGGGTTTGAATCCCAATTGGCTTGATATGTAACTTAGGTTCAAATTTTGTTCCACCTCAAGCATTATTTACTGCGACAGGTGTCACGATTACATTAGTGAATTAGCCAGACTGCACTTCCATTAAGACTGAGGGTACCATAATGGTTAAGACTCCTGCCTCTCAGTCAGTAAAACTGGTTTCAAATCCATAACTTAGAATAGCTACTTTTTTGTTTCACCTATCATAGTTAGATGACTGCATTTGTATATTAGGAAAAATCTTGTAGCAACAAAACCCAGGATAGCTCAATGGTTAAGACTGCTGCCTCTCACGCAGTACTACTAGGTTAAAACCCATAAGTTGGAAGATCACGTTTTTTGTTTCACCTATATCATAGTTTAATGATTGCATTTGTATATGAGCGAAAATCCCATTTTGCTGGGACCCAGGATAGCTCAATGGTCAACACTGTGGACTCCCAATACAGGATTAATGGGTTTGAATCCAAATTGACTTGATATGTAACTTAGGTTCAAACTTTTGTTCCCATTCAAGCGTAGTTTACTGCGACAGGTGTCACGATTACATTAGTGAATGAGCCAGACTACACTTCCATTAAGATTGAGGGTAGCTTAATGGTTAAGACTTCTGCCTCTCAGTCATTAAAACTGTTTTCAAATCCATAACTTAGAATAGCTACTTTTTTGTTTCACCTATCATAGTTTTAAATGATTGCATTTGTATATTATGAAAATCTAATTTCAGCAAGACCCAGGATAGCTCAATGATTAAGACTGCTGCCTCTCACGCAGTACTACCAGGTTCAAATCCATGACTTGGACGATCTAGCTTTTTGTTTCACTTATATCGTAGTTTAATGATTGCATTTGTATATGAGCGAAAATCACAACTTGCTAGGATCCAGGATAGCGTATCTGTTAAGACTGCTTCCTCTCACTCTGTACTACTGGGTTCAAATCCACAACTTGGAAGGTCTTGTTTTTGTCATCATCATCATTGTTAAATGATTGCATTTGTATATGAGTGAAAAGCATGTCTTGATGGAACCCAGGATACAGGGGTACTGGGTTTGAATCCCAATTGGTTTGATATGTAACTTAGGTTAAAAATTTAGCTCCACCTCAATCGTAGTTTACTGCGACAGATGTCACGATTCCATTAGTGAATGAGCCGGACTACAACTACTAAAAGACTCAGGATAGCTCAATGGTTAAGACTGCTGCCTGTCACGCAGTACTACTGGGTTCAAATCCATAACTCGGAAGAGTTTGTTTTTTGTCTCGCCTCGATCATAGTTCATTGATTACATTTGTATATAAGTGAAAAACAACCCTTAATGGGACCCAGGATAGCTCAATGGTCAACACTGTGGGCTCTGAATACAGAGATACCGAGTTCAAACCCCATACAGGGAATCAGTAATTTGGTTGTATGGCGTCAAAACGACATACATTGTGGGGTGTTTCTTCTCCCCCACACAGAGTAATGTTATGTGCTAGTTGTTTGAGTAACATATAGTTGAAAAATTAAGTTAACACTAAAGATAATAATAATCAAAAATAAATAGTCAAATAGTCAATGATGACACCTCAGGGGTTGCCTCTGTGTGTGTGCGAGAATGAGTGTGTGCGAGAATGAGTGTGTGCGAGAATGAGTGTGTGCGAGTATGAGTGTGTGCGAGTATGAGTGTAATTCCTGAGGTGGGTGGGAAGAGGAGTATAAAGTTAATAATAAAGAGCGTTGACCAATGACCTCTCCTGGGTACAATTAAAATAAAATAGGTTAATTGTAATTGGATAAAAAAAAAAAAAAGTTTAGTAAATAATTATTTTAACATTACATGGTAGAGGTGACACAGTCACAATATATGTCACTTTGAAACCTCCAGACGGTTTTGTAAATTCCATGTCAACCCAACCAGGATTCGAACCCAGCACCCTTCAACCTGAGTCAACAGTCTTATCCACTGGGCTATCCTGGGTCTTAGGGAACCATTATTTTTTTTCATACACAAATGTAATCGAGGTCTCCTTGCTCAGTAAATTATGATGAGGTAGAACAAAATACCATCAACCAGAGCGGGGTTTGAACCCAGTATCTTTCATTCCGAGTCAGCAGTCTTAACCCCTTGGCCATCCTCGGTATCGTATAGGGATGATTTTTTTCTCATACACAAATGTAATCGTGGACACCTGGTTCAGTAAGATATGATGAGGTGGAACAAAATGCTGTCAACTAGAGTGGGATTTGAACCCAGTACCTCTCATTCCAAGACAGCAGTCTTAACCACTGAGCTATCCATGGTCTTGTGAAGGTTAGGTTTTTTTCCATACACAAATGTTATCTACGACCCCTGGCTCACTAAAGTATGATAACGTGGAACAAAATACTGCCAACCGGAGTGTGTTTCGAACCCAGTACCATTCGTTTTAATTCAACAGCCTCAACCACTGGGCTATTGTCAGTCTTGTGCAGATGAGATTTTGGTCCATACACGAATGTAATCGAGGACTCCTGGCTCAGTAAAGTATAATGAGGTGGAACTAAATACTGTACATTAGAGCTGGGTTTGAACCCAGTATGACCTCTCCTGGGTACAGTTAAAATAAAATAGGTTAATTGTAATTAGATTAAAAAAAAGGTTTATTAAATAATTACTTTAACATTACATGGGAGAGGTGACACTGTCACAATATATGTCACCTTGAAGCCTCCAGACGGTTTCGTAATTTACATGTCAATCCAACCAGGATTTGAACCCAGCACCCTTCAACCTGAGTCAACAGCCTTAATCACTGGGCTATACTGGGTTTTGTGGAGAGAATATTTATTTTTTATACACAAATGTAATCGAAGACTCCTTGCTCAGTAAAGTATGATGAGGTAGAACAAAATACCATCAACCAGAGTGAAGTTTGAACCCAGTACCTTTCATTCCGAGTCTGCAGTCTTAACCGCCGGTCTATTCTTGGTCTTCTTGAAGCAAGATTTCGGTCCCCAATGACATATTTATTTGAGAAGCTGTCTTGGAAAATTATGATATAAAACAGCAACTCCCCCAGCTGGAGCTTTCCTAGTCACTGCTCGACCATGACCTGGATTTGAACCTAGTACCCTTTGATTGGGAGCTAGCTGCTATAACCACTCGGCTATCCCTTGTCTGCCAATTCCCAGTTTCCGTGCCCCAATGACATAACCTGTCCTAGTAAACTGGGATATAAAACAGCAACTCTTCCAGTTGGAGCTTTCCTAGTCACTGCACGACATGATGTGGATATGAAACCAATCCCCTTTGAGTGAGAGCTAGCTGCCTTAACCACTCAGCTATCATTGGTCTGCCGGAGCCAGGATTTCGGGCCCCAATGACATATTTAATTGAGAAACTGTCTCAGTAAACTATGATACAAAAAAGCAACCGGAGTTTACCCAGTCACTGCTCGGCCATGACTGAGATTTGAAACCAGTCCTCTTTGATTGGAAGATAGCTGCTTTAACCACTCAGCTACCCTTGGTTGGCTGAAAAACAGATTTTCATGCCCCAATGACATATTTAAATGAGAACCTGTCTCAGTTAACTACAAATGGACGTGTAAAAAAACACTGACTCTTTTGGCTGGAGCCTTGTAACCTGACTAGGATTCGTACCCAGTACCCCTTGGTTCACAGTTACCAGTGTTAACCACTCAGTTATAGAGATTCACAGCAATCCTAAATGAAATACAATGACTTGGTTTATATTATTGTATATACTAGGGCAGGGGTCACCAACGCGGTGCCCGCGGTCACCAGGTAGCCCGTAAGGACCAGATCAGTCGCCCGCTGGCCTGTTCTAAAAATAGCTCAAAGAGCAGCACTTACCAGTGAGCTGCCTCTATTTTTTAAATTGTATTTATTTACTAGCAAGCTGGTCTCGCTTTGCTCCACATTTTTAATTCTAAAAGAGACAAAACTCAAATGGAATTTGAAAATCCAAGAAAATATTTTAAAGACTTGGTCTTCACTTGGAATAAGCGGAAGAAAATGGATGGATGGATGGGTCTTCACTTGTTTAAATAAATTCATTTATTTTTTACTTTGCTTCTTATTACTTTTAGGAATACAATTTTAGAGAAAAAAATACAACCTTAAAAATGATTTTAGGATTTTTAAACAAATATACCTTTTTACCTTTTAAATTTCTTCCTCTTCTTTCCTGACAATTTAAATCAATGTTCAAGTACATTTATTTATTTTTTATTGTAAAGAATAATAAATATTTTAGCTTCTGGTTTTTCGACAAAGAATATTTGTGAAATATTTCTTCAAACTTACTATGATTCGAATTCAAAAAAATTATTCTGGCAAATCTAGAAAATCTGTAGAATCAAATTTAAATCGTATTTCAAAGTATTTTGAATTTCTTTTAAAATTTTTGTTCTGGAAAATCTAGAAGAAATACTGATTTGTCTTTGTTAGAAATATAGCTTGGTCCAATTTGTTAAATATTCTAACAAAGTGCAGATTGGATTTTAACCAATTTAAAACATGTCATCAAAATTCTAAAATGTATCTTAATCAGGAAAAATTACTAATGATGTTCCATAAATTATTTTTTTAACTTTTTCAAAAAGATTCAAATGAGCTAGTTTTTCTCTTCTTTTTGTCGGTTGAATTTTGAATTTTAAAGAGTCGAAATTGAAGATAAACTATGTGTCAAAATTTTATTTTAATTTTTTTCGTGTTTTTTCCTCTTTTAAACCGTTCAATTAAGTGTTTTTTTCATCATTTATTCTCTACAAAAAACCTTCCGTAAAAGGAAAAAAAAAATGTACGACGGAATGACAGACAGAAATACCCATTTTTTTATATATATACATTTATTTATTTAGCTATTCTTGTTTAAATCACACTTATGTGTAACTTACAAATGACAAGATGTTTACTTATTTAAGTGTGTATCAAACTGGTAGCCCTTCGCATTAATCAGTACCCAAGAAGTAGTTTTTGGTTTCAAAAAGGTTGGTGACCCCTGTACTAGGGCATCAAATCAGTGTCAGTTGAGTCGGTCCATAGGTTGCCTGTAGGGATTTTTAATGTCCAGCAGATGTCAGTATTTAGTGACACAGTATCGACACAGTATCAATACAGTTTTGCAATGTGTCGAAACGCTTCATGACGCCTCATCAACCCATCACTACTGCTGACCACTCATGAGACTTCCCATGCACAAACTGCCATTTATCTGGAGGCAATAAACACCACAGGATTATTTGTGTTTGTAGACTAGACACCCTGGTAGCCATAAAAGTCCATTGTCCAGAACCTCTAATTAAACAGTATTAGTGGTGATATACAGTATAATAGAACTAGAACTGGTCACAGTTGCAAAGAAAAACATTTATGAAACCATGAATTAAATATTATGCTGCAACCCAGCAAATGACGTGAGCGTTCTTACAGTGTCCTTAGGTCTTAAAGGTTAGAATTAGCATACTAAAGGGACCCTGCGTGTTGCCAAGACATTTTGGGTTTGACATCCGCTGTCATAATTTAGCAAGCAGAACATTTGCATCATGTGATGAGAACATGATGTACAGAAATATTCCCCCAAGGGCTGCAAGGGTAATATTATTGGATGCCGTATGAAGCAGTCTCAAGAAAAACATTTTGTTGTTGTATTTTGTCTATTGTTATTGTCTTTTATGTCATTATTACATTCACAATGTCACTACTTAAATACAATGTCAACAGAAGATGATGTAGCTCCAAAAAGGGGGGATTAGTGGGGATAATTGTTTAATAACCGGAAGTGAGGGGGTATCTGACCCCATAGACATGTTCTAAGGGTACGCAGCATGGAGCGCTACTGCCTACTGGCGCTGACGAGACGCGGGGCCGCCATCTTGGAGTGGTGATCAGTGCAATTCATTTGGCAGGAGCAATGAACTGTCATTCATCTTACCTCACTGAATACCACTGATTTTCACCTGATTTTTTTGTCATACGTGTAGCTATGATAAAGGACATTTGTTTTATTATTCATAGTTTGCTTAACAGTAATAGAATACTCTTATATGCTATAAGTGACCAGACGTCCCAGATCAAAACTGGGAATATAATCCCAGAGAAGGGTCAGCTATTTTAAATTGAAGAAACAATATGATTAGGTTATATATACATGCGTATATCCTACATAAACAACATTAGATATCTATATATCTTATAGACCAGGGGTGCTCACACTTTTTCTGCAGGCGAGCTACTTTTCAATTGATCAAGTCGTGGGGATCTACCTCATTCATATATATCATTTATATTTACTTATTTATGAAATATATGTTTTTGTTAACAAGTTAGAGGTGTTTAAAGATAATACAAGAATGTTTAACACATATAGTTAATATTGTTAACAAGTTAAAGGTGTTTAAAGATAATACAAGCATGTTTAACACATATAGTTAATATTGTTAATAAGTTAAAGGTGTTTAAAGATAATACAAGCATGTTTAACACATATAGATTCCTTTCTTTCATGAAGACAAGAATATAAGTTGGTGTATTACCTGATTCTGATGACTTGCATTGATAGGAATCAAACAGTGGTGCTGATAAGGTCCGCATTTTCGAATGGAGGAGGAAAAAAGTCGTCCTTTCTGTCCAATACCACATGAAAGTGGTTGGTTTTTGGCATCTTATTTGTCCAGCTTTCGTACTCCTTTGTATACACTTTACAAGAAATACGTTGTCGGCAAACTCCGTAGCTTGCTAGCTTGTGCACGCCAGCTTTCTGAGACTCCTATTTTGTTAGCGCAACTGTGCAACTGTGCAGTCGGTCTTTGGAGTTTTGACGACAGGTACGGCGCCAGAGTCTGTTGAAATAAAGTGTTTCTCGCCTTCCAGTCGGTAATTTTAATGAGCTGGCAGCAGCCAGCGTCATCTCAGAAGACCCTCGGGTGCCGTGAATGTCAATCAAGTGACGAAAATGACGTCATTGTGAAGATTTATGATCGCTCATTTTTAGGACTATTTTTTTAATGCCTGGCTGGTGATCGACTGACACACCCTCCGAGATCGACCGGTAGCTCGCGATCGACGTAATGAGCACCCCTGCCCTAGGGTAAACTGGGTGTAACACACGGCACACTGATAAAGCTTAACCTATTGTGACTATAACAATCTACAAGGTTAATGTAGGTTGCTTCTCTTTCTCCCCTTCCATTTTTCTGCATTCTTTCGTATCTCAAGTTATCATTACGTATATGTATTGTTGCATTTAAACAACTGTATTGTTGATAATAAAGGTAAATTATTGGTATTGTTCATTATCAATAGCGCTATTTCTATTGGTATTTGTATTGATCCATTTGTAGTGTAATAATGCTCATTGTCATTTCTGTATTATTTTTTATTTTTCGCTAACTGCTTATTTGCCATTACTTTTACCATCATATTTGTACATGTCGTATTTGCTGATGTTGCTCTATTGTTGTTGTTGTTGTTATTTGCTGTTGTTGTTTTTGTCTCTCTGTCTAATCCCCCTCTTGTCCCCACAATTTCCCCCTCTGTCTTCTTTTTTTTCTCTTTCTATCCCCTCCTGCTCCGGCCCGGCTGCACTAAATGACAATATAAATACATTTAATAAAGTCAAATACAAATAAGGCAACAAGAAAAGTATCCTACACTTCTCTTTTGTAAAGTAAATCTGAACAGCCGACATGGGCATCTACATCAACTATATGATTTGCCTGAGAAGCTGGACAGGACACACACACACAAAAAAAAAAAAAAAAAAAAAATTTTTTTTTTTTTTTTTTTTTTTTTTAAATAATGTAATGCGATCCACCAATACTACCTTTGCGATCGACTGGTAGATCGCGATCGACTGGTAGATCGCGATCGACGTATTGAGCACCCCTGTTATAGACTGTATCTCTGTTGCTGCAGCAGCAGAGAGTTTATTCTGTCTTGACACTTTGTATTGATATTTTCTATTACATTCTTCCCTTATATGATCATGTTTACACTGATTGTTTTATATGTATTTTTTATGTATGTCGCTTTGGATAAAAGCGTCTGCTAAATACTTAAACATAAACATATATAAACACCTGAAAGTCTTTATATCAGCTAAAACCACCATCTGTTTCACTGAATTCAGTTTAGCATCTTTGTTTTCTACCTGTCAACTGTCAGTTTAGCATCTTTGTTTTCTACCTGTCAACTGTCAGTTTAGCATCTTTGTTTTCTACCTGTCAACTGTCAGTTTAGCATCTTTGTTTTCTACCTGTCAACTGTCAGTTTAGCATCTTTGTTTTCTACCTGTCAACTGTCAGTTTAGCATCTTTGTTTTCTATCTGTCAACTGTCTGTTAAGCATCTTTTTTTTCTACCTGTCAACTGTCAGTTTAGCATCTTTGTTTTCTATCTGTCAACTGTCAGTTTAGCATATTTGTTTTCTACCTGTCAACTGTCAGTTTAGCATCTCTGTTTTCTACCTGTCAACTGTCATTTTAGCATTTTTGTTTTCTACCTGTCAACTGTCAGTTTAGCATTTTTGTTGTCTACCTGTCAACTGTCAGTTTAGCATCTTTGTTTTCTACCTGTCAACTGTCAGTTTAGCATCTTTTTTTTCTACCTGTCAACTGTCAGTTTAGCATATTTGTTTTCTACCTGTCAACTGTCAGTTTAGCATATTTGTTTTCTACCTGTCAACTGTCAGTTTAGCATCTTTGTTTTCTACCTGTCAACTGTCAGTTTAGCATCTTTGTTTTCTACCTGTCAACAGTCAGTTTAGCATCTTTGTTTTCTACCTGTCAACTGTCAGTTTAGCATCTTTGTTTTCTACCTGTCAAGCGTCAGTTTAGCATCTTTTTTTTCTACCTGTCAACTGTCAGTTTAGCATCTTTGTTTTCTACCTGTCAACTGTCAGTTTAGCATCTTTGTTTTCTACCTGTCAACTGTCAGTTTAGCATCTTTGTTTTCTACCTGTCAACTGTCAGTTTAGCATCTTTGTTTTCTACCTGTCAACTGTCAGTTTAGCATCTTTGTTTTCTACCTGTCAACTGTCAGTTTAGCATCTTTGTTTTCTACCTGTCAACTGTCAGTTTAGCATCTTTGTTTTCTACCTGTCAACTGTCAGTTTAGCATCTTTGTTTTCTACCTGTCAACTGTCAGTTTAGCATCTTTGTTTTCTACCTGTCAACTGTCAGTTTAGCATCTTTGTTTTCTACCTGTCAACTGTCAGTTTAGCATCTTTGTTTTCTACCTGTCAACTGTCAGTTTAGCAACTTTGTTTTCTACCTGTCAACTGTCAGTTTACCATCTTTGTTTTCTACCTGTCAACTGTCAGTTTAGCATCTTTGTTTTCTACCTGTCAACTGTCAGTTTAGCATCTTTGTTTTCTACCTGTCAACAGTCAGTTTAGCATCTTTGTTTTCTACCTGTCAACTGTCAGTTTAGCATCTTTGTTTTCGACCTGTCAACCGTCAGTTTAGCATATTTGTTTTCTACCTGTCAACTGTCAGTTT
The DNA here is from genome assembly GCF_033978685.3 of Nerophis lumbriciformis. Lineage (NCBI taxonomy): Eukaryota > Metazoa > Chordata > Actinopteri > Syngnathiformes > Syngnathidae > Nerophis > Nerophis lumbriciformis. Next base: position 44,121,626 of record NC_084564.2, read on the forward strand.
AGCATCTTTGTTTTCTACCTGTCAACTGTCAGTTTTAGCATCTTTGTTTTCTACCTGTCAACTGTCAGTTTAGCATCTTTGTTTTCTACCTGTCGACTGTCAGTTTAGCATCTTTGTTTTCTACCTGTCAACTGTCAGTTTAGCATCTTTGTCGTCTACCTGTCAACTGTCAGTTTAGCATCTTTGTTTTCTACCTGTCAACTGTCAGTTTAACATCTTTTTTTTCTACCTGTCAACTGTCAGTTTAGCATCTTTGTTTTCGACCTGTCAACTGTCAGTTTAGCATCTTTGTTTTCTACCTGTCAACTGTCAGTTTAGCATCTTTTTTTTCTACCTGTCAACTGTCAGTTTAGCATCTTTGTTTTCTACCTGTCAACTGTCAGTTTAGCATCTTTGTTTTCTACCTGTCAACTGTCAGTTTAGCATCTTTTTTTCTACCTGTCAACTGTCAGTTTAGCATCTTTGTTTTCTACCTGTCAACTGTCAGTTTAGCATCTTTGTTTTCTACCTGTCAACTGTCAGTTAAGCATCTTTTTTTTCTACCTGTCAACTGTCAGTTTAGCATCTTTGTTTTCTACCTCTCAACTGTCAGTTTACCATCTTTGTTTTCTACCTGTCAATTGTCAGTTTAGCATCTTTGTTTTCTACCTGTCAACTGTCAGTTTAGCATCTTTGTTTTCTACCTGTCAACTGTCAGTTTAGCATCTTTTTGTTCTACCTGTCAACTGTCAGTTTAGCATCTTTTTTTTCTACCTGTCAACTGTCAGTTTAGCATCTTTTTGTTCTACCTGTCAACTGTCAGTTTAGCATCTTTTTTTTCTACCTGTCAACTGTCAGTTTAGCATTTTTGTTGTCTACCTGTCAACTGTCAGTTTAGCATCTTTGTTTTCTACCTGTCAACTGTCAGTTTAGCATCTTTGTTTTCGACCTGTCAACTGTCAGTTTAGCATCTTTTTTTCTACCTTTCAACTGTCAGCTTAGCATCTTTGTTTTCTACCTGTCAACTGTCAGTTTAGCATCTTTATTTTCTACCTGTCAACTGTCAGTTTAGCATCTTTCTTTTCTGCCTGTCAACTGTCAGTTTAGCATCTTTGTTTTCTACCTGTCAACTGTCAGTTTAGCAACTTTGTTTTCTACCTGTCAACTGTCAGTTTAGCATCTTTTTTGCTACCTGTCAACTGTAAGTTTAGCATCTTTGTTTTCTACTTGTCAACAGTCTGTTTAGCATCTTTGTTTTCTACCTGTCAACTGTCAGTTTAGCATCTTTGTTTTCTACCTGTCAACTGTCAGTTTAGCATCTTTGTTTTCTACTTGTCAACTGTCAGTTTAGCATCTTTTTTGCTACCTGTCAACTGTCAGTTTAGCATCTTTGTTTTCTACCTGTCAACTGTCAGTTTAGCATCTTTGTTTTCTACCTGTCAACTGTCAGTTTAGCATCTTTGTTTTCTACCTGTCAACTGTCAGTTTAGCATCTTTGTTTTCTACCTGTCAACTGTCAGTTTAGCATCTTTGTTTTCTACCTGTCAACTGTCAGTTTAGCATCTTTGTTTTCTACCTGTCAACTGTCAGTTTAGCATCTTTGTTTTCGACCTGTCAACTGTCAGTTTAGCATCTTTGTTTTCGACCTGTCAACTATCAGTTTAGCATCTTTGTTTTCTACCTGTCAACTGTCAGTTTAGCATCTTTGTTTTCTACCTGTCAACTGTCAGTTTAGCATCTTTTTTTTCTACCTGTCAACTGTCAGTTTAGCATCTTTGTTTTCTACCTGTCAACTGTCAGTTTAGCATCTTTGTTTTCTACCTGTCAACTGTCAGTTTAGCATCTTTTTTTCTACCTGTCAACTGTCAGTTTAGCATCTTTGTTTTCTACCTGTCAACTGTCAGTTTAGCATCTTTGTTTTCTACCTGTCAACTGTCAGTTTAGCATCTTTGTTTTCTACCTGTCAACTGTCAGTTTAGCATCTTTGTTTTCGACCTGTCAACTGTCAGTTTAGCATCTTTGTTTTCTACCTGTCAACTGTCAGTTTAGCATCTTCCTTTTCTACCTGTCAACTGTCAGTTTAGCATCTTTGTTTTCTACCTGTCAACTGTCAGTTTAGCATCTTTGTTTTCTACCTGTCAACTGTCAGTTTAGCATCTTTGTTTTCGACCTGTCAACTGTCAGTTTAGCATCTTTGTTTTCTACCTGTCAACTGTCAGTTTAGCATCTTTTTTTTCTACCTGTCAACTGTCAGTTTAGCATCTTTGTTTTCTACCTGTCAACTGTCAGTTTAGCATCTTTGTTTTCTACCTGTCAACTGTCAGTTTAGCATCTTTGTTTTCTACCTGTCAACTGTCAGTTTAGCATCTTTGTTTTCTACCTGTCAACTGTCAGTTTAGGCCACTTCAAGATGGCGGCCCAATTTCTCGAGTCACAGGGCTAGATGAGTAAACTTTGATTGATTGACTGATTGATTGAACCCACGCAGTCACGGGGAGAACATGCAAACTCCACACAGAAAGACCCCGAGCCTGGGGATCGAACCCAGGACTTTCTTATTGACTAACCCCTGTACCACCGTGCTGCCCCTCCAGTTCAACGCTGGCTCCATGGCCATTATTTCACATTACTCGGGGCTAATGTTATCTGGATCAAACAAAACAAACCATTTTTGTTTCTCATTAATAATAGAATGAACTCCGAGCAACCATTCAAAGTGGTTGCAATTAATGTTTTATCACTGGACACTGTTGTTTTGTTGTGAAACTGAGAAAAAAATAGTTTTCCCTGATCCATTACTGCAATAAGAGAGTGTTAAATGTTCACTGGAGGCAGCTAGTTAACTGCAAAATGTGAAAAGAGCGGGCTGAGGGAAGTCTTTGTGACAGGCGTGATTAATGGCAAGATAGATGAAAAGATAAACAAAACGCAATGAGAATGAAAAATGGTGAAGATTTTTTTTCTCTGCTTTTAATTTAATGGCAAAGAATGGCCTGCCATCTTCTGTAATAACTTTCACCGGGTGTGCTATAAAAATGTAAAAATGTACCCAACAGTGTCCTCTGCCACGTCCCCCGGGAGGCTTCGAGCTGAAGACTCCAGCTGTGGCGTCACATCCGAGAGTTGTGAGTGCTACTCCGTCACAGGGGAGCCGTGGTAGCGCCACTCATGTCAGCGTGCCGCTCGCTCGCCCCTCAGAGCTAAAAATACCACGTGGAAGGCTTTAAAATAGCCGCCTACCGTCTCACTTCGTTTGCAAAGTCGTCTCAAAGGGGAGATCCTTTAGATGTCAGCTCTGCTGCGACTCTCCTCGACGTTCGCAGGCACCAAAGACTGACTTACCACAATCAAAAAAGAGAGTCTGTACCAGCTTCAAATCAAGCACGACGTTCCAGATCTTTCCAAGGTCTTTTGTCGCGAACATGCGTTCCTCGCAGATGATTTGAGAGATTTCAGAAAAGCTGTGATATACAAAATGTGTCAGGGCGTAGTCTGTGAACACCACGTCTCCATGGCCCTGTGGTTGCACAATGAGAGCCAAATAAGTGCAGTTCCCCTTTACAGGTTTAAAATACACGAGAAAACAAAATAAAACAAGTCGGTTTTTTTGAATTTTTTTGTAAGTGTCCCCCCTTACGAAATTTTAGCAAAAAAATAATTCCGTAAACTATGCATTTTCATACATTTTTAGGTTGTGTCGGGACACCTGATGACGTTTTGAGACATTTTATACAACTACAGCACCAGAAATGTGCTGCTGAAGCAAGTCCGTTTTTTTGAATTTTTTGTTAGGGTCCCCCCTTACGACAATTTAGCAAAAAAAAATTTCCGTAAAATATGCATTTTCTTCAATTTTTAGGTTGTGTCGGGACTCCTGATGACGTTTTGAGACATTTTATACAACTACAGCACCAGAAATGTGCTGCTGAAGCAAGTCCGTTTTTTTGAATTTTTTGTAAGGGTCCCCCCTTACGAAATTTTAGCAAATTTTTTTTTCCGTAAACTATGCATTTTCATACATTTTTAGGTTGTGTCGGGACACCTGATGACGTTTTGAGACATTTTAGACAACTACAGCACAAGAAATGTGCTGCTGAAGCAAGTCCGTTTTTTTGAATTTTTTGTTAGGGTCCCCCCTTACCAAATTTTAGCAAAAAATTTTTTCCGTAAGATATGCATTTTCTTCCATTTTTAGGTTGTGTCGGGACTCCTGATGACGTTTTGAGACATTTTATACAACTACAGCACCAGAAATGTGCTGCTGAAGCAAGTCCGTTTTTTTGAATTTTTTGTAAGGGTTCCCCCTTACGAAATTTTAGCAAAAAAAAATTTCCGTAAAATATGCATTTTCTTCCATTTTTAGGTTGTGTCGGGACTCCTGATGACGTTTTGAGACATTTTATACAACTACAGCACCAGAAATGTGCTGCTGAAGCAAGTCCGTTTTTTTGAATTTTTTGTTAGGGTCCCCCCTTACGAAATTTTAGCAAAAAATGTTTTCCGTAAAATATGCATTTTCTTCCATTTTTAGGTTGTGTCGGGACTCCTGATGACGTTTTGAGACATTTTATACAACTACAGCACCAGAAATGTGCTGCTGAAGCAAGTCCGTTTTTTTGAATTTTTTGTAAAGTCCCCCCTTACGAAATTTTAGCAAAAAAATATTTCCGTAAACTATGCATTTTCATAAATTTTTAGGTTGTGTCGGGACACCTGATGACGTTTTGAGACATTTTATACAACTACAGCACCAGAAATGTGCTGCTGAAGCAAGTCCGTTTTTTTGAATTTTTTGTAAGGGTTCCCCCTTACGAAATTTTAGCAAAAAAAAATTTCCGTAAAATATGCATTTTCTTCCATTTTTAGGTTGTGTCGGGACTCCTGATGACGTTTTGAGACATTTTATACAACTACAGCACCAGAAATGTGCTGCTGAAGCAAGTCCGTTTTTTTGAATTTTTTGTTAGGGTCCCCCCTTACGAAATTTTAGCAAAAAATGTTTTCCGTAAAATATGCATTTTCTTCCATTTTTAGGTTGTGTCGGGACTCCTGATGACGTTTTGAGACATTTTATACAACTACAGCACCAGAAATGTGCTGCTGAAGCAAGTCCGTTTTTTTGAATTTTTTGTAAAGTCCCCCCTTACGAAATTTTAGCAAAAAAATATTTCCGTAAACTATGCATTTTCATACATTTTTAGGTTGTGTCGGGACACCTGATGACGTTTTGAGACATTTTATACAACTACAGCACCAGAAATGTGCTGCTGAAGCAAGTCCGTTTTTTTGAATTTTTTGTAAGGGTCCCCCCTTACGAAATTTTAGCAAAAAAATATTTCCGTAAACTATGCATTTTCTTCTATTTTTAGGTTGTGTCGGGACACCTGATGACGCTTTGAGACATTTTATACAACTACAGCAGCAGAAATGTGCTGCTGAAGCAAGTCCGTTTTTTTGAATTTTTTGTAAGGGTCCCGCCTAACGAAATTTTAGCAAAAAATTTTTTTCGTAAACGATGCATTTTCTTCCATTTTTAGGCTGTGTCGGGACTTCTGATGACGTTTTGAGACATTTTATACAACTACAGCACCAGAAATGTGCTGCTGAAGCAAGTCCGTTTTTTTGAATTTTTTGTAAGGGTCCCGCCTAACGAAATTTTAGCAAAAAATTTTTTTCGTAAACGATGCATTTTCTTCCATTTTTAGGTTGTGTCGGGACTTCTGATGACGTTTTGAGACATTTTATACAACTACAGCACCAGAAATGTGCTGCTGAAGCAAGTCCGTTTTTTTGAATTTTTTGTTAGGGTCCCCCCTTATGAAATTTTAGCAAAAAAATGTTTCCGTAAAATATGCATTTTCTTCCATTTTTAGGTTGTGTCGGGACTCCTGATGACGTGGTGCATGGCAGAAAGTGTTCTTAAAGGAAACACTCGTGTCCTTCTAATCATTTTAATACAAACTGTGCAGGCGCGACCAAACACGGACCGGTTTCGAAAATGTCTTGGTCAGTGTGCAATCTCCAACAGGAAGTGATGCACTTAAATAGTCAGAGCCGCGGTCAATCAAGTAACAATCAATCAATCAAAGTTTATCTATATAGCCCTAAATCACAAGTGTCTCAAAGGGCTGCACAAGCCACAACGGCATCCTCGGTACAGAGCCCACATAAGGGCAAGGAAAAACTCACCCCAGTGGGACGTCGATGTGAATGACTATGAGAAACCTTGGAGAGGACCTCTAGGGGAGACCAAATGCAATGGATGTCGAGTGGGTCAGGCATAATATTGTGAGAGTCCAGTCCATAGTGGATCCAACATAATAGTGAGAGTCCAGTCCATAGTGGATCTAACATAATAGTGAGAGTCCAGTCCATAGTGGATCTAACATAATAGTGAGAGTCCAGTCCATAGTGGATCTAACATAATAGTAAGAGTCCAGTTCATAGTGGATCTAACATAATTGTGAGAGTCCAGTCCATAGTGGATCTAACATAATAGTAAGAGTCCAGTCCATAGTGGATCCAACAAAATAGTAAGAGTCCAGTCCATAATGGATCTAACATAATAGTGAGAGTCCAGTCCATAGTGGATCCAACATAATAGTAAGAGTCCAGTCCATAGTGGATCTAACATAATAGTGAGAGTCCAGTCCATAGTGGATCTAACATAATAGTGAGAGAGTCCAGTCCATAGTGGATCTAACATAATAGTGAGAGTCCAGTCCATAGTGGATCTAACATAATAATTAGAGAGTCCAGTCCATAGTGGATCTAACATAATAGTGAGAGTCCAGTCCATCGTGGATCTAACATAATAGTGTGAGAGTCCAGTCCATAGTGGATCTAACATAATAGTGAGAGTCCAGTCCATAGTGGATCTAATATAATAGTGAGAGTCCAGTCCATAGTGGATCTAATATAATAGTGAGAGTCCAGTCCATAGTGGATCCAACATAATAGTAAGAGTCCAGTCCATAGTGGATCTAACATAATAGTGAGAGTCCAGTCCATAGTGGATATAACATAATAGTGAGAGTCCAGTCCATAGTGGATCTAACATAATGGTGTGAGAGTCCAGTCCATAGTGGATCCAACATAATAGTGAGAGTCCAGTCCATAGTGGATCCAACATAATAGTAAGAGTCCAGTCCATAGTGGATCTAACATAATAGTGAGAGTCCAGTCCATAGTGGATCTAACATAATAGTGAGAGTCCAGTCCATAGTGGATATAACATAATAGTGAGAGTCCAGTCCATAGTGGATCTAACATAATGGTGTGAGAGTCTAGTCCATAGTGGATCTAACATAATAGTGAGAGTCCAGTCCATAGTGGATCTAACATAATAGTGAGAGTCCAGTCCATAGTGGATCTAACATAATAGTGAGAGTCCAGTCCATAGTGGATCTAACATAATAGTGTGAGAGTCCAGTCCATAGTGGATCCAACATAATAGTAAGAGTCCAGTTCATAGTGGATCTAACATAATAGTGAGAGTCCAGTCCATAGTGGATCTAACATATAGTGTGAGAGTCCAGTCCATAGTGGGGCCAGCAGGAAACCATCCCGAGCGGAGACGGGTCAGCAGCGCAGACATGTCCCCAACCGATGCACAGGCGAGCGGTCCACCCCGGGTCCCGACTCTGGACAGCCAGCTCTTCATCCATGGCCACCGGACCTGTGTGTCTCCCCCTTCACAAGGGAAAGGGGGGAGCAGAGGAGAAAGGAAAAGAAACGGCAGATCAACTGGTCTAAAAAAAGGGGGGGCTATTTAAAGGCTAGAGTATACAAGTGAGTTTTAAGATGGGACTTAAATGCAAGAAATGGTGCAAGACCAACTTGTGGAACCAATGTCGCCAACCAAACGTCGAGGCGGCAGGCTTAGGACCGGCGGACGGGCAGTCATCCCGACCGTGGAAAACGGAAGCCTGTCAGTGCTTCAACTTAAAAAATTAAAATGCTCAAATAATAGACTAAATGGATTGGATTGGATTCTATGTTCGCTACTTCTCTTTCTTTATAATGTCTATTTTCTGCTGGATCTACTCTCTATTTGATGCTGCAGCTGTAATATTGTACATGGTCATTGTTCTTATATATGTCATGACTTGGTCCTGGGTGTTTGCTTTTCCGGGATGCAACGGAAAGTTGGCACGGGCGAGACGGGAATGAAGGTACATGATTTATTTATATTTATCAAAAAAAAGGAATAAACAAAAAGCGCGCACAGAGGCGGAGAATAAACTATGAAACCAAAAGACTATAGCAAAAAAGTACAAACAAAAAACACGCACAATGGCGGAGAACAAACTATGAAACCAAAAAGACTAAACATGGAACAAAAACTTACTTTGGCTTGGACAGAAATAGTTGCTTGAGGAATTGACATGGAAAGAAGTAACAGGCATGGACAGAGCATAAATGTGGTGTGAGGTCGTCAGGACGAACAACAGAAAATGAATGAACTTAAATACTATGGACATGATTAGTGAAAGCAGGTGCGTGACTCAAAACGTGAAACAGGTGCGTGACGTGACAGGTGAAAACTAATGGTTGCTATGGTGACCAGACAAGGGAGTGAAAAGACAGAAACTAAACAAAACATGACTTAAAACAAAACATGATAATACAGACATGACAATATATTGGATATATGATACAAACATATAATATAATATATACTGTACATATATTATGTACATCCATCCATCCATTTTCTACCGCTTGTCCCTTTTGGGGTCGCTATTACATATATTTTATATTGCTACTATGGTACATTTTTGGTCTACTTTATACCTTTTGTTTTCGTCCTCTTTTTGTGCCCTTGTGTGCATTATCCTTTCCATCCTTATCCTTTCCATCCTTTCGTAACTGCGCTACCGTGTGGAATAATTTCCCTTGTGGTTCATTAAAGTTTGTCTAAGCCTAAATCTAATTAATCTGAGCCAAACATCTTACATGTGTGTTATACTGTCGGTGACAAAGGAAAAAGGTGTGCAATATCTGATTCAACCCCCTTGAGATATTTAATTTTGTATTATTATGCTTGACAAGTATTATTATTTCGGCAAATGGCATATTTGCCATTTGCTCATAGGACTCCTGAGGCAGCGGACAAGTACCGACAGGCCAAGCGGTGTGCGGCTTCAGCGGTCGCAGAGGCAAAAACTCGGACATGGGAGGAGTTCGGTGAGGCCATGGAAAACGACTTCCGGACGGCTTCGAAGCAATTCTGGACCACCATCCGCCGCCTCAGGAAGGGGAAGCAGTGCACTATCAACACCGTGTATGGCGAGGATGGTGTTCTGCTGACCTCGACTGCGGATGTTGTGGATCGGTGGAGGGAATACTTCGAAGACCTCCTCAATCCCACCAACACGTCTTCCTATGAGGAAGCAGTGCCTGGGGAGTCTGTGGTGGGCTCTCCTATTTCTGGGGCTGAGGTTGCTGAGGTAGTTAAAAAGCTCCTCGGTGGCAAGGCCCCGGGGGTAGATGAGATCCGCCCGGAGTTCCTTAAGGCTCTGGATGCTGTGGGGCTGTCTTGGTTGACAAGACTCTGCAGCATCGCGTGGACATCGGGGGCGGTACCACTGGATTGGCAGACCGGGGTGGTGGTTCCTCTCTTTAAGAAGGGGAACCGGAGGGTGTGTTCTAACTATCGTGGGATCACACTCCTCAGCCTTCCCGGTAAGGTCTATTCAGGTGTACTGGAGAGGAGGCTACGCCGGATAGTCGAACCTCGGATTCAGGAGGAACAGTGCGGTTTTCGTCCTGGTCGTGGAACTGTGGACCAGCTCTATACTCTCGGCAGGGTCCTTGAGGGTGCATGGGAGTTTGCCCAACCAGTCTACATGTGTTTTGTAGACTTGGAGAAGGCATTCGACCGTGTCCCTCGGGAAGTCCTGTGGGGAGTGCTCAGAGAGTACGGGGTATCGGACTGTCTGATTGTGGCAGTCCGCTCCCTGTATGATCAGTGCCAGAGCTTGGTCCGCATGACCGGTAGTAAGTCGGACACGTTTCCAGTGAGGGTTGGACTCCGCCAAGGCTGCCCTTTGTCACCGATTCTGTTCATAACTTTTATGGACAGAATTTCTAGGCGCAGTCAAGGCGTTGAGGGGATCTGCTTTGGTGGCTGCAGGATTAGGTCTCTGCTTTTTGCAGATGATGTGGTCCTGATGGCTTCATCTGGCCAGGATCTTCAGCTCTCACTGGATCGGTTAGCAGCTGAGTGTGAAGTGACTGGGATGAGAATCAGCACCTCCAAGTCCGAGTCCATGGTTCTCGCCCGGAAAAGGGTGGAGTGCCATCTCCGGGTTGGGGAGGAGATCTTGCCCCAAGTGGAGGAGTTCAAGTACCTCGGAGTCTTGTACACGAGTGAGGGAAGAGTGGATGGTGAGATCGACAGGCGGATCGGTGCGGCGTCTTCAGTAATGCGGACGCTGTATCGATCCGTTGTGGTGAAGAAGGAGCTGAGCCGGAAGGCAAAGCTCTCAATTTACCGGTCGATCTACGTTCCCATCCTCACCTATGGTCATGAGCTTTGGGTTATGACCGAAAGGACAAGATCACGGGTACAAGCGGCCGAAATGAGTTTCTTCCGCCGGGTGGCGGGGCTCTCCCTTAGAGATAGGGTGAGAAGCTCTGCCATCCGGGAGGAGCTCAAAGCAAAGCCGCTGCTCCTCCACATGGAGAGGAGCCAGATGAGGTGGTTCGGGCATCTGGTCAGGATGCCACCAGAACGCCTCCCTCGGGAGGTGTTTAGGGCACGTCCGACAGGTAGGAGGCCGCGGGGAAGACCCAGGACACGTTGGGAAGACTATGTCTCCCGGCTGGCCTGGGAACGCCTCGGGGTCTCACGGGAAGAGCTGGACGAAGTGGCTGGGGAGAGGGAAGTCTGGGCTTCCCTGCTTAGGCTGCTGCCCCCGCGACCCGACCTCGGATAAGCGGAAGAAGATGGATGGATGGATGGATGGGCCGCTGTCAGTGATTTCCAGCATGGAACTGTCATAGGATGCCACCTGTGCAACAAATCCAGTCATGAAATTTCCTTGCTCCTAAATATTCTGGGTTTGGAGGTTGCCAGGAGAACGCTACATTTCAAACTGCATTGTGCCGAGTGTGAAATTTGGTGGAGGGGAAATTATGGTGTGGGGTTGTTCTTCAGGAGTTGGGCTTAGTTCCAGTGAAAGGAACTTTGAATGCTCCAGGATACCAAAACATTTTGGACAATTCCATGCTCCCAACCTTATGGGAACAGTTTGGAGCGGGGCCCCTTCCTCTTCCAACATGACAAGGTCCATAAAGACATGGATGACAGAGTCGGGGTGTGGATGAACTTGACTGGCCTGCACAGAGTCCTGACCTGAACCCGATAGAACACCTTTGAGATGAACTAGAACGGAGACTGAGAGCCAGGCCTTCAGTGTGTGACCTTACCAATGCGCTTTTGGAAGAATGGTGGAAAATTCCTATAAAGACACTCCGCGACCTTGTGGACAGCCTTCCCAGAAGAGTTGAAGCTGCAATAGCTGCAAAAGGTCACATTGAACCCTATGGGTTAGGAATGGGATGGCACTTTAAGTTCGTATGTGAGTCAAGGCAGGTACTTTTGGCAATATAGTGTATGTTGTTTAAGAGGAAAAAGGCCACGCATTATCTCCCACTCACAGTGTCAGGTGAAAAAAATGTTGGCATTTTGGAAAAATGTAATTGAGGACACCTCTGACTTATCTGCCTGGCCTCAACATTTGGTACATCTTAATGATAAAAATCTTCACCTTTTTAAGAGAGCTTCACAAATGGAAAAACAATGCGAAACTTGGCCCGAAAGCAAGCCAACTGTAAAAGTATTAAATGTTTTGAAAAATACAATAACTGTATAATACGCAATTATAATCAGTTATGCACTAATATTTAATTTATTCTCATCTCATAATCTGCAAGCAACTACAAACTGTCACGACGAGGACTATGGCGTGGTTTGTTCTCCCGAGGTGCAAAAGATTTGGACCAGATATGACTTGCAGGTGAATACATATTTATTTTTACTATAACAAAAAGAACAAACTAAAGGCGCGCACCAGGGCGGAAGTACAAAACTTGACTATAAACACAAAACTTGCACAACGGCAGAAACTATGAACAATGAAACAAAACTTGCAAACTATGGCATGAATAAAGAAGACTTACTTGAAAAAGCGCAGCAAGGGTCATAAGGGTGTGTGGAGAGTATGTCAGGGGTATGAATGCGGGATGTCGCCAGAAAGACAAACTGAAAACAATGAACTTAAATACTACAGACATGATTAGTGAAAACAGGTGCGTGACTGAAAACGTGAAACAGGTGAGTGACGTGACAGGTGAAAACTGACGGTTGCTATGGTGACAAAACAAACAAAAGTGCACAAAAAGTCCAAAAACAAAACCGAACATGACTAAAACAAAACATGATCACACAGACATGTCACAAACCAACCTATGATTGACAGTTGATTGATTGAGACTTGTATTAGTAGATTGCACAGTACAGTACATATTCCGTACAATTGATCACTAAATGGTAAGACCCCAATAAGTTTTTCACACTTGTTTAAGTCGGGGTCCACGTTAATCAATTCATGGTAATGTAAGTAGACTTAGACTTAGACTTAGACAAACTTCAATGATCCACAAGGGAAATTGTTCCACACAGTAGCTCAGTTACAAAGGCTGGAAAGGATAAGGATGGAAAGGATAATGCACAACAAACATGTCCAAAAGGTATGAAGTAGACAAAAAATGTACCATAGTAGCAATATAAAATATAACATATATGTGTTCCAACTATCATGGGATCACACTCCTCAGCCTTCCCGGTAAGGTCTATTCAGGTGTACTGGAGAGGAGGCTACGCCGGATAGTCCAACCTCGGATTCAGGAGGAACAGTGTGGTTTTCGTCCTGGTCGTGGAACTGTGGACCAGCTCTATACTCTCGGCAGGGTCCTTGAGGGTGCATGGGAGTTTGCCCAACCAGTCTACATGTGTTTTGTGGACTTGGAGAAGGCATTCGACCGTGTCCCTCGGGAAGTCCTGTGGGGAGTGCTCAGAGAGTATGGGGTATCGGACTGTCTGATTGTGGCGGTCCGCTCCCTGTATGATCAGTGTCAGAGCTTGGTCCGCATTGCCGGACCCGTTTTCAGTGAGGGTTGGACTCCGCCAAGGCTGCCCTTTGTCACCCATTCTGTTCATAACTTTTATGGACAGAATTTCTAGGCGCAGTCAAGGCGTTGAGGGGATCTGGTTTGGTGGCTGCGGGATTAGGTCTCTGCTTTTTGCAGATGATGTGGTCCTGATGGCTTCATCTGGCCAGGATCTTCAGCTCTCGCTGGATCGGTTCGCAGCCGAGTGTGAAGCGACTGGGATGAGAATCAGCACCTCCAAGTCCGAGTCCATGGTTCTCGCCCGGAAAAGGGTGGCGTGCCATTTCCGGGTTGGGGAGGACACCCTGCCCCAAGTGGAGGAGTTCAAGTACCTCGGAGTCTTGTTCTCGAGTGAGGGAAGAGTGGATCGTGAGATCGACAGGCGGATCGGTGCGGCATCTTCGGTAATGCGGACGCTGTATCGATCCGTTGTGGTGAAGAAGGAGCTGAGCCGGAAGGCAAAGCTCTCAATTTACCGGTCGATCTACGTTCCCATCCTCACCTATGGTCATGAGCGTTGGGTTATGACCGAAAGGACAAGATCACGGGTACAAGCGGCCCAAATGAGTTTCCTCCGCCGGGTGGCGGGGCTCTCCCTTAGAGATAGGGTGAGAAGCTCTGTCATTCGGGGGGAGCTCAAAGTAAAGCCGCTGCTCCTCCACATGGAGAGGAGCCAGATGAGGTGGTTCGGGCATCTGGTCAGGATGCCACCCGATCGCCTCCCTCGGGAGGTGTTTAGGGCACGTCCGACCGGTAGGAGGCCACGGGGAAGACCCAGGACACGTTGGGAAGACTATGTCTCCCGGCTGGCCTGGGAACGCCTCGGGGTCCCAAAGGAAGAGCTAGACAAAGTGGCTGGGGAGAGGGAAGTCTGGGCTTCCCTGCTTAGGCTGCTGCCCCCGCGACCCGACCTCGGATAAGCGGAAGAAGATGGATGTTTTTCTAGCATGCACACATCGCACTGTATGGAATGGCCTCAATCTCGTTACCTTGCGTAATGACAATAAAGCTGATTCTGATTCTGATTCTGATTCTAAAAACAAACACATGTTGAACATATTCCTAGGAATATCTCTTTGACACGGTCAATCAAAGCTGAGAATTATCACTGTCAGAAAGACATTTTTGACACAGTTGTTGTGTTATACAATTAATGGATCGTACGGTGAGAATATAAATCAAAAATTTCTTTAGCAAAAGTTGATCAAAGTCCTCGGCTCCTGTCCACCTCTGGCCCACGTCCACTCACCTATCCTCTCAGGCCCATCACGGTCAATTCGGGTCAAAGCTGTCAGATGAAAAGGACCACCTCTGCCTTTGTGTCACCCTCAAACATGACTCCACATCCCCGACCAAATGAGGCAATACATTTAATGAGCCTGAAATGTTTTCAGGAATGAGGCTTGTGTGGGAAAAGTATTCAACAGTATTGAGCACAATGGATGGCAACCTTTAAATTCCGATGGTCCAAACACGGCTCTGAAGTCACACAAGATGTAATAATAGAATTAAAAAAATCAACTTTCCATGCAGACAAAGCATAGACATACCCTTAATGGTCATGCAAGACTTCAGTACATGAACATTCCTTTCATGACGTAAAGCAGATTAGAACTTTAAAGGGTGCAATGTATGAAATCTCAAGTAAATGGTAAAACATTACACCATTTTTGCTACCTTGGCTTACCCTCAAAGTTTGGCTATGAATATGTCTTGCACTCACAGGGAACTGGTGTGTTGTCATGACCCCACATGACAATTTGGACGTACGGGATTTTCCGGACCATAGGGCTCACCGGATTATAAAGCGCACTGCCGACGAGCGGGTCGAGTCAGGTCTATTTCCATATATAAGGCGCACTGGAGTATAAGGCGCATTAAAGGAGTCATGTTATTAGGGCCCGCATGGCCCATTGTAAAAGGAATCCCAACGGGAGTCCTTTTGCAATGGGACATAAGGACCTATTGAATTTGTAAGGTTTTATTATTATTAGGGACCGAGTCCCTTTGGGACAGAGGACCCTATTGAATTTCTAGCGTTTTATTATTATACCGCCGCCTCTTTGAGCTGTAATTTGACCCCTTTAACATGCTTCAAAACTCACCAAATTGGACACACACATCAGGACTGGCGAAAGTTGCGATCTAATCAAAAAAACAAACCACAAAACTCAAAATTGCACGGACAAAACTGCCTCTAACTCCCAGTAGGAATGTCGTAGAGACATGAAACAAAAACCTTTACGTAGGTCTCACTTAGACCTAGATTTCATACACTGACAACCCCCAGCAAAAATCAACCGGAAGTTTGCAATTCCCCCTTCAAAACAAAAGTTGTGTAAAAACAGCCACCTTTTTTCCAACATTATCTCCTCCGAGCGCGTTTGTCGTGTCGGCTTCAAATTAGCACAGGAGAGAGATTGAACCCTTCTGATTAAAAGTTGTTGAAAGAGTTTTAATTACTGCTCCGGTTTGGAATTTATGAGCTCTCAAAGTCGGTCCCGTCCATCGCTGCTTGCAGCTTTAATTCTTTATTATTATTATTATACCGACCACCTCTTTGAGCTGTAATTTGACCCACTTAACATGCTTCAAAACTCACCATATTTGACCCACACATCAGGACCTGCGAAAATTGCCTTTTAATAAAAAAACCAAACCAAAAAACTCAAAATTGCGCTCTAGCGCTCCCTAGGGGAAAAAAACTAGACTGCCTGTAACTCCCACTAGGAAGGTCGGAGAGACATGAAATAAAAACCTTTATGTAGGTCTGACTTAGACCTACATTTCATAATAGTACATTCTCGGGCTAAAATCAACAGGAAGTTGGCAATTCCCCCTTCAAGACAAAAAAGTACTAAAAACAGACACTTTTGCCTCTTTGAGCTGTAATTTGACCCCCTTAACATGCTTCAAAACTCACCAAACTGAACGCACACATCAGGACTAGCAGAAATTGCGATCTAATAAAAAAAAACCTAACCCCAAATCTCAAAATTGCGCTCTACCACAATTTTTGAATAAAACACAGAAAAAACTGCTCCTCGGAAGAAAAAAATGACAAAACTGCCTGTAACTCCCACTGGAAAGGTCGGAGAGACATGAAACAAAAACCTCTATGTAGGTCTGACTTAGACCTACATTTCATAAATTGACAACCCCCAGCAAAAAGCAACAGGAAGTTTGCTATTCCCCCTTCAAAACAATTTTTTTGTAAAAACCGGTCACCTGGACAAAAGTATTGGGACACTTAGGCCGAAAACTGGACAAAAGTATTGGGACACTTGGGACTACAACTTGACAAAAGTATTGGGACACTTAGGACTACAACTTGCCAAAAGTATTGGGACACTTGGGACTAAAACTGGACAAAAGTATTGGGACACTTAGGACTAGCACCTGCCAAATACGCGGGCCCGACCAACGCTGCTTTCAGCTTTAATTATGATTATTTTCTAAATGTAAAAGACTTCCTTGTGGTCTACATAACATGTAATGGTGCTTCTTTGCTCAAAATGTTGCATAGATGATGTTTTACACATCATCTTCAAGTCGCTTCAGGGTGCGGCGTTTTGTGCGTGGTCCCATTTACATGCCTCCACTTTGACAGCGTCTTCTCCCATCTTTGTTGTAGCGGTGTAGCGTGCAAGGACGGGAGTGGAAGAAGTGTCAAAAGATGGCGCTAACTGTTTTAATGACATTCAGACTTTACTTCGATTAATAACGAAGCAGCATCTTCTCAGCCGTGGCTCACTAGTGCAACAACAACGCCCGAAATGTGTCCCGGAAAAAACCCTCCGACCGGAACTCTCTATTAAGTAAAGTTCCTTGGGTGAATAATGTAAACTCACTACACCGGTATGTTTTAGTGCTTTCATGGCGAGTTTACTGACAGATATAAGTAAGAACTTTACACTACTTTATATTAGAAATGTATGTTTTAGTGTTTTAGGTATGTTTTAGGTATGTTTTAGGTATGTTTTGGTGCTTTCATGGCAAGTTTACTGACAGATATAAGTAAGAACGTTACACTACTTTATATTAGAAATGTATGTGTTAGTGTTTTAGGTATGTTTTAGGTATGTTTTAGTGCTTTCATGGAAAGTTTACTGACAGATATAAGTAAGAACTTTACACTACTTGATATTAGAAATGTATGTGTTAGTGTTTTAGGTATGTTTTTAGGTATGTTTTAGGTATGTTTTAGTGCTTTCATGGCAAGTTTACTGACAGATATAAGAACTTTACACTACTTTTTTTTAGTAATGTATGTTCTAGTGTTTTAGGTATGTTTTTGGTATGTTTTTAGGTATGTTTTAGGTATGTTTTAGTGCTTTCTTGGCGAGTTTACTGACAGATATAAGTAAGAACTTTACACTACTTTATATTAGAAATGTATGTTTTAGGTATGTTTTTAGGTAGGTTTTAGTGCAATCATGGCGAGTTTACTGACAGATATAAGTAAGAACTTTACACTACTTTATATTAGAAATGTATGTTTTAGTGTTTCATGTATGTTTTAGGTATGTTTTAGGTATGTTTATAGGTATGTTTTAGGTATGTTTTAGGTATGTTTTAGTGCTTTCATAGCAAGTTTACTGACAGATATAAGTAAGAACTTTACACTACTTTATATTAGAAATTTATGTTTTAGTGTTTTAGGTATGTTTTAGGTGTGTTTTAGTGCTTTAATGGCGAGTTTACTGACAGATATAAGTAAGAACTTTACACTACTTTATATTAGAAATGTATGTGTCAGTGTTTTAGGTATGTTTTTAGGTATGTTTTAGGTAAGTTTTAGTGCTTTCATGGCAAGTTTACTGACAGATATAAGAACTTTACACTACTTTATATTAGAAATTGATGTTTTAGGTATGTTTTTAGGTATGTTTTAGTGCTTTCATGGCGAGTTTACTAACAGATATAAGCAAGAACTTTACACTACTTTATATTAGAAATGTATGTTTTAGTCTTTTAGGTATGTTTTAGGTATGTTTTAGTGCTTTCATGCGAGTTTACTGACAGATATAAGTAAGAACTTTATACTACTTTATATTAGAAATTTATGTTTTAGTGTTTTATGTATGTTTTAGGTATGTTTTAGGTATGTTTTAGTGCTTTCATGGCGAGTTCACTGACAGATATAAGTAAGAACTTTACACTACTTTATATTTAAAATGTATGTTTTAGTGTTTCAGGTATGTTTTAGGTATGTTTTAGGTATGTTTTAGGTATGTTTATAGGTATGTTTTAGGTATGTTTTAGTGCTTTCATGGCGAGTTTACTGACAGATATAAGTAAGAACTTTACACTACTTTATATTAGAAATGCATGTTTTAGTGTTTTAGGTATGTTTTAGGTATGTTTTTAGGTATGTTTTAGGTATGTTTTAGTGCTTTCATGGCGAGTTTACTGACAGATATAAGTAAGAGCTTTACACTACTTTATATTAGAAATGTATGTTTTAGGTATGTTTTTAGGTATGTTTTAGTGCTTTCATGGCGAGTTTACTGACAGATATAAGTAAGAACTTTACACTACTTTATATTAGAAATGTATGTTTTAGGTATGTTTTAGGTATGTTTTTAGGTAGGTTTTAGTGCTTTCATGGCAAGTTTACTGACAGATATAAGAACTTTACACTACTTTATATTAGAAATGGATGTTTTAGGTATGTTTTTAGGTATGTTTTAGTGCTTTCATGGCGAGTTTACTGACAGATATAAGCAAGAACTTTACACTACTTTATATTAGAAATGTATATTTTAGTCTTTTAGGTATGTTTTAGGTATGTTTTTAGGTATGTTTTAGGTATGTTTTAGTGCTTTCATGGCGAGTTTACTGACAGATATAAATAAGAACTTTACACTACTTTATATTAGAAATGTATGTTTTAGTGTTTCAGGTATGTTTTTAGGTATGTTTTAGGTATGTTTTAGTGCTTTCATGGCGAGTTTACTGACAGATATAAGTAAGAACTTTACACTACTTTATATTAGAAATGTATGTGTTTGTGTTTTAGGTATGTTTTAGGTATGTTTTAGTGCTTTCATGGCAAGTTTACTGACAGATATAAGTAAGAACTTTACCCTACTTTATTTTAGAAATGTATGTTTTAGTGTTTTAGGTATGTTTTAGGTATGTTTTTAGGTATGTTTTAGGTATGTTTTAGTGCTTTCATGGTGAGTTTACTGACAGATATAAGTAAGAACTTTACACTACTTTATATTAGAAATGTAGGTTTTAGTCTTTTAGGTATGTTTTCGGTATGTTTTTAGGTATGTTTTAGGTATGTTTTAGTGTTTTCATGGCGAGTTTACTGACAGATATAAGTAAGAACTTTACACTACTTTATATTGGAAATTTATGTTTTAGTGTTTTAGGTATGTTTTAGGTATGTTTTAGTGCTTTCATAGCGAGTTTACTGACAGATATAAGTAAGAACTTCACACTACTTTATATTAGAAATTTATGTTTTAGTGTTTTAGGTATGTTTTAGGTATGTTTTAGTGCTTTCATGGCGAGTTTACTGACAGATATAAGTAAGAACTTCACACTACTTTATATTTGAAATGTATGTTTTAGTGTTTCAGGTATGTTTTAGGTATGTTTATAGGTATGTTTTAGGTATGTTTTAGTGCTTTCATGGCGAGTTTACTGACAGATATAAGTAAGAACTTTACACTACTTTATATTAGAAATGTATGTTTTAGTCTTTTAGGTATGTTTTAGGTATGTTTTAGTGTTTTTAAGGTGAGTTTACTGACAGATATAAGTAAGAATTTTACACTACTTTATATTAGAAATGTATGTTTTAGGTATGTTTTTAGGTATGTTTTAGTGCTTTCATGGCGAATTTACTGACAGATATAAGTAAGAACTTTACACTACTTTATATTAGAAATGTAGGTTTTAGTCTTTTAGGTATGTCTTAGATATGTTTTTAGGTATGTTTTAGGTATGTTTTAGTGTTTTCATGGCGAGTTTACTGACAGATATAAGTAAGAACTTTACACTACTTTATATTAGAAATTTATGTTTTAGTGTTTTAGGTATGTTTTAGGTATGTTTTAGTGCTTTCATGGCGGGTTTACTGACAGATATAAGTAAGAACTTTACACTACTTTAGATTAGAAATTTATGTTTTAGTGTTTTAGGTATGTTTTAGGTATGTTTTAGTGCTTTCATGGCGAGTTTACTGACAGATATAAGTAAGAACTTTACACTACTTTATATTAGAAATTTATGTTTTAGTGTTTTAGGTATGTTTTAGGTATGTTTTAGGTATGTTTATAGGTATGTTTTAGGTATGTTTTAGTGTTTTCATGGCGAGTTTACTGACAGATATAAATAAGAACTTTACACTACTTTATATTAGAAATGTATGTTTTAGTGTTTCAGGTATGTTTTTAGGTATGTTTTAGGTATGTTTTAGTGCTTTCATGGCGAGTTTACTGACAGATATAAGTAAGAACTTTACACTACTTTATTTTAGAAATGTATGTGTTTGTGTTTTAGGTATGTTTTAGGTATGTTTTAGTGCTTTCATGGCAAGTTTACTGACAGATATAAGAACTTTACACTACTTTATTTTAGAAATGTATGTTTTAGTGTTTTAGGTATGTTTTAGGTATGTTTTTAGGTATGTTTTAGGTATGTTTTAGTGCTTTCATGGTGAGTTTACTGACAGATATAAGTAAGAACTTTACACTACTTTATATTAGAAATGTATGTTTTAGGTATGTTTTTAGGTATGTTTTAGTGCTTTCATGGCGAATTTACTGACAGATATAAGTAAGAACCTTACACTACTTTATATTAGAAATGTATGTTTTAGTCTTTTAGGTATGTTTTAGGTATGTTTTTAGGTATGTTTTAGGTATGTTTTAGTGCTTTCATTGCGAGTTTACTGACAGATATAAGTAAGAACTTTACACTACTTTATATTAGAAATCTATGTGTTAGTGTTTTAGGTATGTTTTTAAGTATGTTTTAGTGCTTTCATGGCGAGTTTACTGACAGATATGAGTAAGAACTTTACACTACTTAATATTAGAAATGTATGTGTTAGTGTTTTAGGTATGTTTTAGGTATGTTTTAGTGCTTTCATGGCGAGTTTACTGACAGATATAAGTAAGAACTTTACAATACTTTATATTAGAAATGTATGTTTTAGTGTTTTAGATATGTTTTTAGGTATGTTTTAGTGCTTTCATGGCGAGTGTACTGACAGATATGAGTAAGAACTTTACACTACTTTATATTAGAAATGTATGTTTTAGGTATGTTTTAGTGCTTTCATGGCGAGTTTACTGACAGATATAAGTAAGAACTTTATACTACTTTATATTAGAAATGTATGTTTTAGAGTTTTAGGTATGTTTTAGGTATGTTTTTAGGTACGTTTTAGGTATGTTTTAGTGCTTTCATGGCGAGTTTACTGACAGATATAAGTAAGAACTTTACACTACTTTATATTAGAAATGCATGTGTTAGTGTTTTAGGTATGTTTTTAGGTATGTTTTAGTGCTTTCATGGCAAGTTTACTGACAGATATAAGAACTTTACACTACTTTATTTTAGAAATGTATGTTTTAGTGTTTTAGGTATGTTTTTAGGTATGTTTTAGGTATGTTTTAGTGCTTTCATTGCGAGTTTACTGACAGATATAAGTAAGAACTTTACACTACTTTATATTAGAAATTTATGTTTTAGGTATGTTTTTAGGTATGTTTTAGTGCTTTCAAGGCGAGTTTACTGACTGATATAAGTAAGAACTTTACACTACTTTATATTAGAAATGTATGTTTTAGTCTTTTAGGTATGTTTTTAGGAATGTTTTAGGTATGTTTTAGTGCTTTCATGGCGAGTTTACTGACAGATATAAGTAAGAACTTTACACTACTTTATATTAGAAATGTATGTTTTAGTGTTTCAGGTATGTTTTAGGTATGTTTATAGGTATGTTTTAGGTATGTTTTAGTGCTTTCATGGCAAGTTTACTGACAGATATAAGTAAGAACTTTACACTACTTTATTTTAGAAATGTATGTTTTAGGTATGTTTTTAGGTATGTTTTAGTGCTTTCATGGTGAGTTTACTGACAGATAGATATAAGTAAGAACTTTACACTACTTTATATTAGAAATGTATGTTTTAGTCTTTTAGGTATGTTTTAGGTATGTTTTTAGGTATGTTTTAGTGTTTTCATGGCGAGTTTACTGACAGATATAAGTAAGAAATTTACACTACTTTATATTAGAAATTTATGTTTTAGTGTTTTAGGTATGTTTTAGGTATGTTTTAGGTATGTTTTAGTGCTTTCATGGCAAGTTTACTGACAGATATAAGTAAGAACTTTACACTACTTTATATTAGAAATGTATGTGTTAGTGTTTTAGGTATGTTTTAGGTATGTATTTAGGTATGTTTTAGTGCTTTCATGGCGAGTTTACTGACAGATATAAGTAAGAACTTTACACCACTTTATATTAGAAATGCATGTGTTAGTGTTTTAGGTATGTTTTTAGGTATGTTTTAGGTATGTTTTAGTGCTTTCATGGCAAGTTTACTGACAGATATAAGAACGTTACACTATTTTATTTTAGAAATGTATGTTTTAGTGTTTTAGGTATGTTTTAGGTATGTTTTTAGGTATGTTTTAGGTATGTTTTAGTGCTTTCATGGCGAGTTTACTGACAGATATAAGTAAGAACTTTACACTACTTTATATTAGAAATGTATGTTTTAGGTATGTTTTTAGGTATGTTTTAGGTATGTTTTAGTGCTTTCATGGCGAGTTTACTGACAGATATAAATAAGAACTTTACACTACTTTATATTAGAAATGTATGTTTTAGTGTTTCAGGTATGTTTTAGGTATGTTTTTAGGTATGTTTTAGGTATGTTGTTGTGCTTTCATGGCGAGTTTACTGACAGATATAAGTAAGAATTTTACACTACTTTATATTAGAAATGCATGTGTTAGTGTTTTAGGTATGTTTTTAGGTATGTTTAAGGTATGTTTTAGTGCTTTCATGGCAAGTTTACTGACAGATATAAGAACTTTACACTACTTTATATTAGAAATGTATGTTTTAGTGTTTTAGGTATGTTTTAGGTATGTTTTTAGGTATGTTTTAGTGCTTTCATGGTGAGTTTACTGACAGATATAAGTAAGAACTTTACACTACTTTATATTAGAAATGTATGTTTTAGGTATGTTTTTAGGTAGGTTTTAGTGCTTTCATGGCGAGTTTACTGACAGATATAAGTAAGAACTTTACACTACTTTATATTAGAAATGTATGTTTTAGGTATGTTTTTAGGTAGGTTTTAGTGCTTTCATGGCAAGTTTACTGACAGATATAAGAACTTTACACTACTTTATATTAGAAATGGATGTTTTAGGTATGTTTTTAGGTATGTTTTAGTGCTTTCATGGCGAGTTTACTGACAGATATAAGCAAGAACTTTACACTACTTTATATTAGAAATGTATATTTTAGTCTTTTAGGTATGTTTTAGGTATGTTTTTAGGTATGTTTTAGGTATGTTTTAGGTATGTTTTAGTGCTTTCATGGCGAGTTTACTGACAGATATAAGTAAGAACTTTATACTACTTTATATTAGAAATTTATGTTTTAGTGTTTTATGTATGTTTTAGGTATGTTTTAGGTATGTTTTTAGGTATGTTTTAGGTATGTTTTAGTGCTTTCATGGTGATAAGTAAGAACTTTACACTACTTTATATTAGAAATGGCAACAGTGGAGGATGAATGTCACATAAGAAGATAGAGAAAAAGAAGAAGCTTATGGACTACGGTGTCGGCACGGACTACAATTGCGGACGTGCGCACATTTTCAGGATTTATGCAGATCCCAAATACTGATCAGCAGGTACCAGAAGGTAAGAAAAGTTGCTTTTGCATAATATTGTGAAACAAAACGCAAAATAATATGTCTGCTAATAGGTGCCATTTTGCGGTCCTTATGCACACACCATAATAATACTCCTATGTTGAAGCACAGTACAATCCATCAAGTGGTGTGGCTTCATAGCTTACCAAAGTCCTACTAAAACATTTTGACAGATTTTTGAGCGCCGTGTGTAATGTTCCATATTCTCAATGGAACATTTAACATTTTGGTGGTGTTTACTCGCGTCATAGTGCAGTCCACATGTATCTCTTATGTGTGACTGCCATCTACTGTTCACACTTATCATTACACCATGTACCAAATAAAACAGCTTCGAGGTCGGTAAGCACAACCAAAATTATTCTGTATATTAGGCGCACCGGGTTATAAGGCGCACTGTCGATGTTCGAGGAAATGAAAGGATTTTAAGTGCGCCTTATAGTCCGAAAAATACGGTATGTTTATTATTGTTTTCCTCTTTCTTGGTTGTTCTTTTTTCTGTCCAGCGCTCTTATTTTTGTTTCCGCTTCCTGTCTCTGGCTATTATCACGTTAACCTTTAAAAGCCCCTAGAAAAAGTTCCTTAAGAAACTAACGGTAATGTGACATAAACAGACGTGGACTTTTCACTTAACTCCACATGGAGAGGAGCCAGATGAGGTGGTTCGGGCATCTGGTCAGGATGCCACCCGAACGCCTCCCTCGGGAGGTGTTTAGGGCACGTCCGACCACGGGGAAGACCCAGGACACGTTGGAAAGACTTCATTCCTTATTTTTCTCATTTTGTCCACCAAACGTTTTATACTGTGCGTGAATGCACAAAGGTGAGCTTTGTTGATGTTATTGACTTGTGTGGAGTGCTAACTAATGAGGCATATTTGCTCACTGCATGACTGCAAGCTAACCGATGCTAACATGCTATTTAGGCTAGCTGTATGTACATATTGCATCACCATGCCTCGTTTGTGTCAAGACTTGGACTTTGGCGTGGTTTGTTTTCCCATGGTGCAAAGGATTTGGACATGGCGTGAAGTTAAATACATGATTTAATAATAGACTATAAAAAGTATAAACAAAAGGCGCGCACAAGGCGGGAAACAAATTTGGCTAATAAAACAAAACTAGCACAAAGGCAGAACTATGGGGGAAAAAAAGGAACAAACAAAAGGCGCTCACAGCGGCGGTACAAAACAGTGACTTGAATAAACAAAAAACTTACGTGGCAAGAAAAGAGCAGCACGAACTACGACCTGGACAGAGTAAGCAGCGTGTCAAGAGTGCAGAGCGTGAATGTGATGTCGCCAGGCCGACCAACAGAAAATGACAGGCTTAAATAGTCATGTGGTGATTGAAAACAGGTGCGTGAGTTCAAATGAATCAGGTGTGTGAGTCCAAGACGTGAAACAGGTGACACTAATTGTTATCTAGCTAACAACCCAAACAAGGAAGTGCAACCAGGAACTAAAAAGAGTCCAAAAAACAAACAGCACATGGCCAAACAAAAACATGATCAACAGACATGACAATTTGTAGCTATATTTGAGCTCATTTAATTTCCTAGATGTATGTCCTCTGTGTATTTAATTTATATTTGCATGTTTCATGACACGTTATAGGTTTGTAATATTGGCTGCATTTCTGATAGTTGTTTGTGTGCCATGTTGTTCCAGACCACAGCAAACATTACCTAGCTTGCCAAAGATTGTAATAAATCTATTAGAAGAAGACAGCCTTAACTTGGACACACACATCTAACCCTTTGGCCATTCTAAGTCAGTCATTACCAGGAGTTATCTCACCCTCTGAGAAGTTTTACTAATGTTTTCCAATGTTGTAAAAATGTGTAGAATAAATATTGCATTTCAACATTTATGTCAACAAAGATTTGTGTTGGCCTGCGACACATAGTCATTTTGATAGTAGGCTAATATAGCTAACATAGACACTTACATCATGTGTTGTCTCCAGTATAACACTTATATAAGACTTTTGAAGTCATTTTGATAGTAGGCTAATGTAGACACTTGCATCATGTGCTGTCTTCATTATAACACTTATATACAACTTTTAAAGTGATTTTGATAGTAGGCTAATATAGCTAACATAGACACTTACATCATGTGTTGTCTCCAGTATAACACTTATATAAGACTTTTAAAGTCATTTTGATAGTAGGTTAATATAGCTAATATAGACACTTACATCATGTGTTGTCTTCATTATAGCACTTATATAAGACTTTTAAAGTCATTTTGATAGTAGGCTAATATAGACACTTACATCATGTGTTGTCTTCATTATAACACTTATATAAGACTTTTGAAGTCATTTTGATAGTAGGCTAATGTAGACACTTACATCATGTGTTGTCTTCATTTTAACACTTATATAAAACTTTTAAAGTCATTTTGATAGTAGGCTAATATAGCTAATATAGACACTTACATCATGTGTTTCCTTCATTATAACACTTATATAAGACTTTTAAAGTCATTTTGATAGTAGGCTAATATAGCTAACATAAACACTTACATCATGTGTTGCCTACATTATAACACTTATATATGACTTTCAAAGTCATTTTGATAGTAGGTTAATATAGCTAATATAGACACTTACATCGTGTGTTGCCTTCTTTATAACACGTATATAAGACTTTTAAAGTCATTTTGATAGTAGACTAATATAGCTAATATAGACACTTACATCATGTGTTGTCTTCATTATAACACTTATATAAGACTTTTAAAGTCATTTTGATAGTAAGCTAATATAGACACTTACATCATGTGTTGTCTTCATTATAACACTTATATAAGACTTTTAAATTAATTTTGATAGTAGGCTATTATAACTAATATAGACACTTACATCATGTGTTGCCTACATTATAACACTTATATAAGACTTTTAAAGTCATTTTGATAGTAGGCTAATATAGACACTTACATCATGTGTTGTCTTCATTGTAACACTTATATAAGACTTATAAAGTCATTTTGATAGTAGGCTATAATAGACACTTACATCATGTGTCGACCTCATTATAACACTTATATAAGACTTTTAAATTAATTTTGATAGTAGGCTATTATAACTAATATAGACACTTACATCATGTGTTGCCTTCATTATAACACTTATATCACACTTTTAAAGTAATTTTGATAGTAGGCTATAATAGACACTTACATCATGTGTCGACCTCATTATAACACTTATATAAGACTTTTAAAGTCATTTTGATAGTAGGCTATTATAACTAATAAAGACACTTGCATCATGTGTTGCCTACATTATAACACTTATATAAGACTTTTAAAGTCATTTTGATAATAGGCTAATATAGACACTTACATCATGTGTTGTCTTCATTATAACACTTATATAAGACTTTTAAAGTCATTTTGATAGTAGGCTAATATAGACACTTACATCATGTGTTGCCTTCATTATAACACTTATATAAGACTTTTAAAGTCATTTTGATAGTAGGCTAATATAGACACTTACATCATGTGTCGTCTTCATTATAACACTTATATAAGACTTTTAAAGTTATTTTGATAGTAGGCTAATATAGACACTTACATCATGTGTTGCCTACATTACAACACTTATATAAGACTTTTAATTTTTTACGGCTCCAGACAGAATTTTTATTTTGTATTTTTGGTCCAATATGGCTCTTTCAACATTTTAGGTTGCCGACCCGTGGATTAGTGTCACTCAGTATAAGTATCTCCTTCCAGCTGCTTGTCCGTCAAACACACTATCTGCAGCTTCCCTATATTTTCATGGATAAACATCCGTCGTTTGGTTATTCTTTCAATCTTCTTGGCTGTATCTCCAAACACTCTTAAGTCGGGGCACTCTAGAGTTGAGGTAGCAATACTTCTTGAGGATGTGTCAGATTCATGACACTTCTAAGTGGGGTTCTGTGGGATCATCTACATCGTTGATGGACAGTTCAGGATTGGTGTTTTTAATGAGTGATGCGATGCAGTGAGTAAACAATCTGGGATGAAAATACAATTCCATCCATCCATCCATCCATCTTCTTCCGCTTATCCGAGGTCGGGTCGCGGGGGCAGCAGCTTAAGCAGGGAAGCCCAGACTTCCCTCTCCCCAGCCACTTCGTCCAGCTCTTCCTGTGGGACCCCGAGGCGTTCCCAGGCCAGCCGGGAGACATAGTCTTCCCAACGTGTCCTGGGTCTTCCCCGCGGCCTCCTACCGGTCGGACGTGCCCTAAACACCTCCCTAGGGAGGCGTTCGGGTGGCATCCTGACCAGATGCCCGAACCACCTCATCTGGCTCCTCTCGATGTCTAAGGGAGAGCCCCGCCACCCGGCGGAGGAAACTCATGTCGGCCGCTTGTACCCGTGATCTTGTCCTTTCGGTCATAACCCAAAGCTCATGACCATAGGTGAGGATGGGAACGTAGATCGACCGGTAAATTGAGAGCTTTGCCTTCCGGCTCAGCTCCTTCTTCACCACAACGGATCGATACAGCGTCCGCATTACTGAAGACGCCGCACCGATCCGCCTGTCGATCTCACGATCCACTCTTCCCTCACTCGTGAACAAGACTCCGAGGTACTTGAACTCCTCCACTTGGGGCAAGATCTCCTCCCCAACCCGGAGATGGCACTCCACCCTTTTCCGGGCGAGAACCATGGACTCGGACTTGGAGGTGCTGATTCTCATCCCAGTCGCTTCACACTCGGCTGCGAACCGATCCAGTGAGAGCTGAAGATCCTGGCCAGATGAAGCCATCAGGACCACATCATCTGCAAAAAGCAGAGACCTAATCCTGCAGCCACCAAACCAGATCCCCTCAACGCCTTGACTGCGCCTAGAAATTATGTCCATAAAAGTTATGAACAGAATCGGTGACAAAGGGCAGCCTTGGCGGAGTCCAACCCTCACCGGAAACGTGTCCGACTTACTGCCGGCAATGCGGACCAAGCTCTGACACTGATCATACAGGGAGCGGACTGCCACAATCAGACAGTCCGATACCCCATACTCTCTGAGCACTCCCCACAGGACTTCCCGAGGGACACGGTCGAAAATACAATTCCACAAAACATTTTCTGTATCAAATCAGCTTTTCAGGGAGATGTTGAGGCCCCCAACCCTGTTGTGCCGTCACTGCGCCATACTTTGAAAACTTAGTCGAGGGAATTCTGCAAGGTATTTTGCATTCACACGGGCGAGTGTTCCACTCAGGCAGTAGTAAAGTGCTGATTGCACAGATCTGTTCCTGCTTTAATTGATTGACTGATTGCTCTTTACAAACAGTTGTTAGGAGACCCTCTGCCCATCTCCTTTATCCAATGCTTCTGCCACACTCCATCCTCTGCAGCCTGGTAATGTAAACATTGTTGACTTATCATTGTTTCTGTGGGATGTCTTGTCTTGGTGTTTTCTGTCATGTTTTAGTTTGAAAAGTAACTCTCCTCTCGTTTCAGGTTCACTTGCCCTTCCTTTTGTGTCATCAGTCTGACGTCATCCCTGATAGTTTCCACCTGTTCCCTCATTACCTTCATGTGTCTTATAAGCCCACACCTCCCTTTGTTCTGTGTCCAGGTTGTCTCGTTGTTTCGTGCCTCTCTAGCATCATGTCTCGTCTGGCTTTTGACTATCTTCATCCTGAGTTTTCCATTTTCTCCTCCTCAGCAGGGAGATTTTTGGTTATTTAGTTTTGCAGCCGAAGTGGTGAGTTTCAGTTTTTTCCTACAGTTCGCAATTTTTTGAGTTATTTTTTTGTTAACTATTTTTCTAGATAAGAAACAATGAAGAAGTTTTATAGCCATTGTTTCTCCCTCCTTTTTGGAGCGTCTTTTGTTATTGATACATTTCATAGATTATATCCATACTTGCCTCTCCCGAAAACCTCCCGGGATAAATTTTCTCCCGAAAATCTCCCGAAATTCAGGCGGACCTGAGTGACGTGTCGACAGCCTGTTTTCACGTCCGCTTTCCCACAATATAAACAGCGTGCCTGCCCAATCACGTTATAACTGTAGAATTTTCAAGGGCGAGTTCTTGGTTTCTTATGTGGGTTTATTGTTAGGCAGTTTCATTAACGTCCTCGCAGCGCGGCAACAACACACAACAACAGCAGTCACGTTTCCGTCTACCGTAAAGCAGTTTGTGTCATGTCTGTGTAATCATGTTTTGTTTTAAGTCAGGTTTTGTTTAGTTTCTGGCTTTTCACTCCCTTGTCTTGTTTGCATGATTACCCATTAGTTTCACCTGTTCCATGTTTGGACTCATCGTGCACTCTTGATTGTCACCATAGCAACCCATTAGTTTTCACCTGTCACGTCACGCACCTGTTTCACGTCTTGAGTCACGCACCTGTTTTCGTTAATCATGTCTGTAGTATTTAAGTTCAGTGTTTTTCAGTTTGTCTTTCTGACGACCTCACCACATTTATGCTCTGTCCATTCTTTCCATGTCCATTCTCCATGCAACTATTTTTGTCCAAGCCAAGTAAGTTTTTGTTCCATGTTTATAGTCTTTTTGGTTTCATAGTTTGTTCTCCGCCATTGTGCGTGTTTTTCGTTTGTACTTTTTGCTATAGTCTTTTGATTTCATAGTTTATTCTCCGCCACTGTGCGCGCTTTCATTTATTCCTTTTTTTTTTAATAATAATTAATAAATCATGTACCTTCATTCCCGTCTCGCCCGAGCCAACTTTCCGTTGCATCCCCGGAAAAGCACACACCCAAGACCAAGTCTTGACAGTTTGTTGTAAACAGCAATGTTGTGACGCTCTTAAACAGGACAATACTGCCATCTACTGTACATGCATATGTGACAATAACATCTAGGGCTTTTAGAGAGTGCAGTGCACAACTGCGCACACAACAAGGAGACGAAGCAGAATGCATCATCAGAGAGGGTGTTCAGCATGGTTAGAAAGATAGTGACAGAGAATAGAACAAGGATGGACAATTCAACCCTTAACTCAACAATGAGTAGATGAGTGTTATGTGTGTGTATATGTGTAAATAACCTAACCTACTCAGTGGCCAACCTACTCAGTGGCCTAGTGGTTAGAGTGTCCGCCCTGAGATCGGTAGGTTGTGGGTTCAAACACCGGCCGAGTCATACCAAAGACTATAAAAATGGGACCCATTACCTCCCTGCTTGGCACTCAGCATCAAGGGTTGGAATTGGGGGTTAAATCACCAAAAATGATTCCCGGGCGCGGCCACCGCTGCTGCCCACTGCTCCCCTCACCTCCCAGGGGGTGATCAAGGGTGATGGGTCAAATGCAGAGAATAATCTCGCCACACCTAGTGTGTGTGTGACAATCATTGGTACTTTAACTTTAACTTTTTAAATGATCACTGAAATTCAAGTATTTATTTTATATATATATATATATATATATATATATATATATATATATATATATATATATATATATATATATATACAGCTAGAATTCACTGAAAGTCAAGTATTTCTAATATGTATGTGTAAATAAATGAACACTGAAATTCAAGTATTTCTCTTATTTGTATATATATATATATATATATATATATATATATATATATATATATATATATATATATATATATATATATATATATATATATATAGCTAGAATTCACTGAAAGTCAAGTATTTCTTATATGTATATATATGAAATACTTGACTTGGTGAATTCTAGCTATATATATATATATATATATATATATATATATATATATATATATATATACAGCTAGAATTCACTGAAAGTCAAGTATTTCTAATATGTATGTGTAAATAAATGAACACTGAAATTCAAGTATTTCTCTTATTTGTATATATATATATATATATATATATATATATATATATATATATATATATATATATATATATATATATATATATATATATACAGCTAGAATTCACTGAAAGTCAAGTACTTCTAATATGTATGTGTAAATAAATGAACACTGAAATTCAAGTATTTCTCTTATTTGTATATATATATATATATATATATATATATATATATATATATATATATATATATATATATATATATATATATATAGCTAGAATTCACTGAAAGTCAAGTATTTCTTATATGTATATATATGAAATACTTGACTTGGTGAATTCTAGCTGTAAATATACTACTCCCCTCTTAACCACGCCCCCCCCCCCCTGAACCACATCATGTTGTATGCGTGCATGTGTGATGCATCATGTTGTATGCATGCATGTGTGGTGTATCATGTTGCATGCATGCATGTGTGATGTATCATGTTGTATGCATGCATGTGTGATGCATCATGTTGTATGCATGCATGTGTGATGCATCATGTTGTATGCATGCATGTGTGATGCATCATGTTGTATGCATGCATGTGTGATGCATCATGTTGTATGCATGCATGTGTGATGTATCATGTTGTATGCATGCATGTGTGATGTATCATGTTGTATGCATGCATGTTTGAAATGAACTCAAACTCTAAAAAAAAAAAAACTCTGCAAATGAGTCCTGTTTCCTGACAGTTTCACCGTCAGAAATATACAAAATATTATTTATATTTTTTTACTTTAAATACAGCAAAAGCACGCAAATGTATTGATGTGTGGCATGTTTACTGTCTCCTGTAGTTCTGGATGACTTATGATGCACGACTGTTATGCTTCAGACTCTGTGTGTCATTCCCAGTTACAACATCACTCATCACGTCATTGCTTTGAATTCACGCCGCAGTAAATGAGAGCTGCAAAAAGAAGCAGCTCAGCTTCTACCCAAAAACAAAAACCTTCATGCTTTCTCAAGTATTTTGCCTTTGCTCCCTCGTGAATTTTTAATGCAGAGAAGCTCATGCAGCTGACCTTCGCCTGACCTTGCCAGAGGTAGCACCTCTGTGAGAATGTGCGACGCCTAACAAGAATGTGAGTGAGTGAATTGTTTTAACGGTGGAAGCATTTTTTTTTTTTTAAATGTACAAAATGTCTTTTAAGAAGAAAAATCATCAATAATGTGCATTCACTTATTTATTCATATCTGTGATGATGAGAGAAAACTGCTCAGTCTGTTATTATGTTGCAATTTATTCTAGTATTTGTGTGACTGTCAATCAATCAATGTTTACTTATATAGCCCTAAATCACGAGTGTCTCAAAGGGCTGCACAAGTCGCAACAACATCCTGGGCTCAGATCCCACATCAGGGCAAGGAAAAACTCAACCCAATGGGACGACAATGAGAAACCTTGGAGGGGACCACAGATGTGGGCGACCGGTGCAATGAACGTCGAGTGGATCTAGTTAATAGTGTGAGAGTCCAGTCCATAGTGGATCTAACATAATATTGTGAGAGTCCAGTCCATAGTGGATCTAACATAATAGTGTGAGAGTCCAGTCCATAGTGGATCTAACATAATAGTGAGAGTCCAGTCCATAGTGGATCTAACATAATAGTGAGAGTCCAGTCCATAGTGGATCTAACATAATAGTGAGAGTCCAGTCCATAGTGGATCTAACATAATAGTGAGAGTCCAGTCCATAGTGGATCTAACATAATAGTGAGAGTCCAGTCCATAGTGGATCTAACATAATAGTGAGAGTCCAGTCCATAGTGGATCTAACATAATAGTGAGAGTCCAGTCCATAGTGGATCTAACATAATAGTGAGAGTCCAGTCCATAGTGGATCTAACATAATAGTGAGAGTCCAGTCCATAGTGGATCTAACATAATAGTGAGAGTCCAGTCCATAGTGGATCTAACATAATAGTGTGAGAGTCCAGTCCATAGTGGATCTAACATAATGGTGTGAGAGTCCAGTCCATAGTGGATCTAACATAATAGTGTGAGAGTCCAGTCCATAGTGGATCTAACATAATAGTGAAAGTCCAGTCCATAGTGGATCTAACATAATAGTGAGAGTTCAGTCCATAGTGGATCTAACATAATAGTGTGAGAGTCCAGTCCATAGTGGATCTAACATAATAGTGTGAGAGTCCAGTCCATAGTGGATCTAACATAATAGTGAGAGTCCAGTCCATAGTGGATCTAACATAATAGTGTGAGAGTCCAGTCCGTAGTGGATCTAACATAATAGTGAGAGTCCAGTCCATAGTGGATCTAACATAATAGTGTGAGAGTCCAGTCCATAGTGGATCTAACATAATAGTGAGAGTCCAGTCCATAGTGGATCTAACATAATAGTGTGAGAGTCCAGTCTATAGTGGATTTAACATAATAGTGAGAGTCCAGTCCATAGTGGATCTAACATAATAGTGTGAGAGTCCAGTCCATAGTGGATCTAACATAATAGTGAGAGTCCAGTCCATAGTGGATCTAGCATAATATTGTGAGAGTCCAGTCCATAGTGGATCTAACATAATGGTGTGAGAGTCCAGTCCATAGTGGATTTAACATAATAGTGAGAGTCCAGTTCATAGTGGATCTAACATAATAGTGAGAGTCGAGTCCATAGTGGATCTAACATAATAGTGAGAGAGTCCAGTCCATAGTGGATCTAACATAATAGTGAGAGAGTCCAGTCCATCATTATGCTAATGATTTAATGGTTATGTTTATCTACATGTTTATTTCGGAGACTTTTAATACGTTATGTAATATATTTAGCTTATATTCCTTAAAACCCAACACACACGTCTTCTTTCAATTGTTGCTTTGCTTCAATTTCTGTTTTTTTTCATGTGATGAGCGTCTTCAAAGGCGCCTTATAAAATAAATGTATTATAATTGTTGTTATTACAAATGTTAACAGGTAGTATATTTGTGCAGTCATACTGAGAGGGTCGTTTCTCCCAAGCAGCTCCTGACTTTTGACAGCATCAGTGTTCCCCTCCATGTACTGCTACAGTTTAGTGCGTGGGTTTGCAAATCGGTGTGGACATTGTTTTCGTGCTCTCGTGGGTAGATGCACGTAGGTTCAAGTGTTGCACAACAGACGCTGAGCCGTGTCCTGAGCATTCACCGCAAAAAAAGCCCATCAGAGGCTTTTCATAGAGTGTTGTTGTTGTTGAGTGAGTGCACCAGACACCAAAATAAAGTATATATTACATCATAAAGCACCATGTCATTTAAAAACACAACAACACATCACATCATTGTATAATACCTACTTTCCACTGTATTGCAGCAACAATATTTTCACATTAATGGCCCTTTTTAAACCAAACAGCAGTGAAGTTGTCACGTTGTGTAAATGGTAAATAAAAAAATACAACAAATCCTTTTCAACTTACCGTATTTTCCGCACCATAAGGCGCCCTGGGTTATAAGCCGCGCCTTCAATGAACGGCATATTTCAAAACTTTGTCCACCTATAAGCCGCCCCGTGTTATAAGCCGCATCTAACTGCGCTAAAGGAATGTCAAAAAAACAGTCAGATAGGTCAGTCAAACTTTAATAATATATTAAAACCAGCGTGATGTGGGCGCGCATGGAGTCGTATATCAACATGGACGGAGCTGCGTGAAAAAAGCCACCCGGCCTCTTCGCGTAAACTTAAAC
Source organism: Nerophis lumbriciformis (assembly GCF_033978685.3). Classification (NCBI taxonomy): domain Eukaryota; kingdom Metazoa; phylum Chordata; class Actinopteri; order Syngnathiformes; family Syngnathidae; genus Nerophis; species Nerophis lumbriciformis. Next base: position 44,157,225 of record NC_084564.2, read on the forward strand.
TTACCTTAACCACTCGCTCACCTTTTCTTCATCCATCCATCCCTTCGAGTTAGCTTTTATGATGACGCCGGCTGGAAAGGTCTCTTTTGGCAAGGTCTTCCTTTTGAATATCACCATGGGTGGAAGTTTCTGGCCATTAGCATGGCAAGCTAGAACCACAGTGAAGGACGACTTCTCATTCCCTGTGGTGCGAATATTCACCGTACGTGCTCCCGTTGTATCCACAGTGCGGTTCACAGGAATGTCAAAAGTCAGTGGAACCTCGTCCATGTTGATAATGTTCTCTGGCCGGATCTTTTTTTCAGCTATCTTGTTTTTACAATATGCACGGAAAGTAGCCAGCTTTTCTTGAAAGTCTTTAGGCAGTTGCTGTGAAATAGTAGTCCGTGTGCGGATGGAGAGATTGCGTCTTTTCATGAACCGGATCCCTGTCGCTTAGTAGGAGCCATTTTGTGGTCTTTACAGATGTAAACACACAAAGGAAATGAAACGTAATATCCGCGCACTTCTTCTTCTTCTACGGGGGCGGGTGGTTGCTTACAGTAGAAGAAGAAGCGCTTCCTGTTCTATGGGGGCGGGTGCTTACCTTGGCGGTTGCTTGCGTAGAAGAAGAAGCACTTCCTCTTCTACGGGGAAAAAAGATGGCGGCTGTTTACCGTAGTTGCGAGACCTAAACTTTATGAAAATGAATCTTAATATTAATCCATATATAAAGCGCACCGGGTTATAAGCCGCACTGTCAGCTTTTGAGTAAATTTGTGGTTTTTAGGTGCGGCTAATAGTGCGGAAAATACGGTATATTCAATTGAATAGACTGCAAAGACAAGATATTTCATGTTCACACTGAGAAACTTTGTTATTTTTTGCAAATATTAGCTCATTTGGAATTTGCATGCCTGCAACATGTTTCAAAAAAGCTGGCACAAGTGGCAAAAAAGAGTGAGAAAGTTGAGGAATGCTCATCAAAGACTTATTTGGAACATCCCACAGGTGAACAGGCTAATTGGGAACAGGTGGGTGCCATGATTGGGTATAAAAGCAGCTTCCATGAAATGCTCAGTCATTCACAAACAAGGACGGGGGCGAGGGTCACCACTTTGTCAACAAATGCCTGAGCAAATTGTTTAAGAACAACATTTCTCAACAAGGAATTTAGGGATTTCACCATCTACGCTCCGTAATATCATCAAAAGGTTCAGAGAATCTGGAGAAATCACTGCACGTAAGCCATGATATTACAGACCTTCGATCCCTCAGGCTGTACTGCTTTATCAGTGTGCAAAGGATATCACCACATGGGCTCAGGAACACTTCAGAAAACCACTGTCAGTAACGACAGTTTATCGCTACATCTGTAAGTGCGAGTTAAAACTCTCCTATGCAAAGTGAAAGCCATTTATCAACAACACCCAGAAACGCCGCCGGCTTCGCTGGGCCTGAGCTCATCTAAGATGGACTGATACAAAGTGGGAAAAGTGTTCTGTAGTCTGACGAGTCCACATTTCAAATTGTTTTTGGAAACTGTGGACGTCGTGTCCTCCGGACCAAAGAGGAAAAGAACCATCCGGATTGTTCTAGGGTGAAAGTGTAAAAGGCAGCATGTGTGATGGTATGGGGGTGTATTAGTGCCCAA
>NC_084564.2:44163857-44258857 GCF_033978685.3 Nerophis lumbriciformis
CTCCCTCCCCTCTGTTGCTAGATATCTGAAGACGTATGTTGTAATATTTATATGTGCTTTGCTATGGAGGTTTTTTTCCCACTTTTTTACTCATCCTTCCCCAGCGTTGACCTTTTTCCCATCTTTTACGGGGCGCCTCGTGGCGACCCATCAGCGTTCCTGTTCTGTAACCCTGTACACTGTTTGTTTGTCTCATCTTGAACGGGTTTGGGCTGAAAACAAAGTTCCGTTGTACTTGTGCAATGACGATAAAGACCTATCCTATCCTATCCTATAATCTGCCATCGGTGTCTTCTTGGTGAGTACATTTGAGTCCTAATATTCAGAGGTGGGACCAAGTCATTGTTTTGCAAGTCACAAGTAAGTCTCAAGTCTTTGCCCTCAAGTCCGAGTCAAGTCCCGAGTCAAGACAGGCAAGCCCCGAGTCAAGTCCAAAGTCAAGACTGGAAAGTCTCAAGTCAAGTCCTAAGTCCTGCATTTTGAGTTTCGAGTCCTTTCAAGTCCTTTTAACCACAGACTAATATATTAACACAGATTGTGTATGCTTTTCAAACGCTGTATTTATTTATTAAAACAAGTGCATTTTAAATTGCAGGAAAGAAAATTGTGCTGACATTGCACTTTATAATAGCACTATTAACCAGTCATTTTAAACATGAACTCATTCCTTTACAGAACAAACACATTGAAAAATAAAGTGCAAATGTACTTATTTGTACAAAAGTGTTAACATTGAAAAAACATGACATATACGTGAACATAACAAAAAAGTTGTACTTTTTATATGTCAGGGCCCTATGCTGCATTGCATTTGCAAAAGACCAAATTAGCCAAGAGTCTGTCAGTCATTTGTGCACGATGGGGGCGTAGTATGATGCCACCATGGCTGAAAACTCGCTCCACTGGAGCACTGGAGGCAGGCACTGCCAAGACTCTCATGGCCACTCGGAACAGTGAAGGAAGAGTCTTCATGTTCAATGCCCAGAACAAAAGGGGGGAGAGAGTTGTTTTGGGTTGGTGCACTACTTGTAAGTGTATCTTGTGTTTTTTATGTTGATTTAATTAAAAAAAGAAAGAAAAAAAAAATATTTCTTGTGCGGCCCGATACCAATCGATCCACGGACCAGTACCGGGCCGCGGCCCGGTGGTTGGGGACCGCTGAGGTAAACAACCAACAGTATGTCAGAAAGCTAGCTAAAACGGTACACATATTCATAATATAGTATACATTTTAACTGACCTTTATTTGACTATTTTTGTCTTTTTTTAGGTGGCTAAAATACGCGGTGCTGCTGACCGCCGTCTAACGTTACGTGTGATATATTGACTAACGTAACCCTGCTTAAAAAAAAATCACTGAACAAAAAGTATGAATAAGGTAGTGAACTGCAACAGATTCCCGTGTTTGCAATAACGTTATAACGTTAGCAGTGAGTTTACAGCCTCACTGATTTAACTACACAGCAAATAAAAGTCACGTTACTTAGCCAATAAACGTTATCTTACATTCAAAACTTACCGTTCTTTGTGCAACTTCAAATGCCGGACGAAGTTGGAAGTTGTTGCCTCTCCATCAGTCATTTTCTAACCGCATGTGTTGCATACTGCAAACCGTTTTGTGTTGACCACCTCGTAATTTTTATACCCAAACGAAATTATTTTAGGCATCATTTTTTGTTCACTGGCGTGTGGTTTGGACATGTCTTCTTCGTTGGTTGTCCTGCAATTTGATTGGACGAATGCTGTGTGATGAAAACAAAGTAGATCTAATTTGATTGGCTGTTGTACTGAGAGCACACCAGCTGACACACGCAACGCTGATAGACAAGTACACGATGAAAAATACGGAGCGCTCCCGAATAACTTTTTCATCTTTGGGTTTTGGGGAAAGTAGCAAGTCATGTCAAGTCATGTCAATTCAAAAGGCTCAAGTCCAAGTGAAGTCACAAGTCATTGATGTTAAAGTCGAAGTCGAGTTGCAAGTCTTTTTACATTTTGTCAAGTCCAGTCTAAAGTCATCAAATTCATGACTCGAGTCTGACTCGAGTCCAAGTCATGTGACTCGAGTCCACACCTCTGCTAATATTAGTCCCTGAGATGCACAATGAGCGTACATGTAAATCCTGTCTTTGCAGCATAATCATGAGTCAGTGGTTAAAGTTAGTGACTTGCTGTTTGTTTTCTGGTGCATCTACATCTTAAGATCTCTCAAACAAGCACCTGATTGTCTCTGTGTACAAAATGTACTCATGTTAAAAACCTGTGTGCAAAGTGTCAAATACTAAACCACACCTTTCCCCCCGGTGCATGCACTGCTGCAATAAGGTGCAACAATAGTGGAACAGGGTACATTTTTCCTGCAAGAAACGCCTCCGTCAGTGAAATTCTTCTTTTTTGCCGTCTGGCTTATTATCTTTGTGTCTTCCGACTGTGCGGAGTGGGGGATCTCACGCGCTTCCAAATAGGATTTAGCGTATTCAACTGAGGTCAGGTGACATGTGACAGTCTGAGGAGAGGCATTTATCCATGAAAACATGACTACAGGAGAGAAATAGAGGAGCACCTGCAGGACAACAACCCCCAGCAGACGTGGAGTAAATTCAGGCCTAGAGAGGAAAGAAGCCATCAAGAGTAGTAGATCACTTCCAGAGGAGCTAAACTGTTGGCAGCTTTAAATCAATCTTCACCCCCTGCAGGTACATGAGGTGAGGACCCTGAGAGCAGTCAACCACAGGAAAGCTGCTGAAGCGGACTTCATCCTTTTAGCTGTGATCAAGGTGTGTGCTGGTAGGGATCCTCACCTAATTGTTTCACCTCTTTTTGACATATTTATATTTATGCTCATCTTCCAGCCACTTTGCATGCATTGCACACTAGTTGGCCTCGGAGACACAACAATCACTTTCAACACAATAGGCCCATTTCTAAAAAAAAATTAAAAATAAATCAATGGTATATTCTGCCCACTTCACTACTTGTACAATGTCACAGTGTTTGCAACATACAAACCCTGTTTCCATATGAGTTGGGAAATTGTGTTAGATGTAAATATAAACGGAATACAATGATTTGCAAATCCTTTTCAAGCCATATTCAGTTGAATATGCTACAAAGACAACATATTTGATGTTCAAACTCATAAACTTTTTTTTTTTGTTGCAAATTATCATCAACTTTAGAATTTGATGCCAGCAACACAGTGTGTAAAGGATATCACCACATGGGCTCAGAAACCCACTGTCAGTAACTACAGTTGGTCGCTACATCTGTAAGTGCAAGTTAAAACTCTCCTATGCAAGGCGAGAACCGTTTATCAACAACACCCAGAAACGCCGTCGGCTTCGCTGGGCCTGCTGAGCTCATCTAAGATGGACTGATACAAAGTGGAAAAGTGTTCTGTGGTCTGACGAGTCCACGTTTCAAATTGGTTTTTGGAAACTGTGGACCAAAGAGGAAAAGAACCATCCGGATTGTTATAGGCGCAAAGTGTAAAAGGCAGCATGTGTGATGGTATGGGGGTGTATTAGTGGCCAAGACATGGGTAACTTACACATCTGTGAAGGCACCATTAATGCTGAAAGGTACATACAGGTTTTGGAGCAACATATGCTGCCATCCAAGCAACGTTACCATGGACGCCCCTGCTTATTTCAGCAAGACAATGCCAAGCCACGTGTTACATCAACGTGGCTTCCTAGTAAAAGAGTGCGGGTACTAGACTGGCCTGCACCTGCTTTGAAGTCTACAACTGAACCTCCATTGTCACCTTGCTTGACTTCTGCTCAAAGTCTGATACTGTATGTAAGCACGATGTGACATATCTACTATCAACGTCTCAACAAGTTTCTGCGCGGCTTAAGGTGCAACCCTTTATGGGGTATACCATCCAAAGACCTCTAAATTACCCTAAAGTCAAGTCACTGCTAGGTCAAAGGACTTACTTCTAATTAGGGTGGTACGGTATACCGGTACTAGTATACAGGTAAAAGCCAGTAAATTAGAATATTTTGAAAAACTTGATTTATTTCAGTAATTGCATTCAAAAGGTGTAACTTGTACATTATATTTATTCATTGCACACAGACTGATGCATTCAAATGTTTATTTCATTTAATTTTGATGATTTGAAGTGGCAACAAATGAAAATCCAAAATTCCGTGTGTCACAAAATTAGAATATTGTGTAAGGGTTAAATTTTGAAGACACCTGGTGCCACAAACTGATCAGCTGATTAACTCAAAACACCTGCAAAGGGCTTTAAATGGTCTCTCAGTCCAGTTCTGAAGCCTACACAAACATGGGGAAGACTTCAGATTTGACAGCTGTCCAAAAGGCAACCATCGACACATTGCACAAGGAGGGAAAGACACAAAAGGTTATTGCTGAAGAGGCTGGCTGTTCTCAGAGCTCTGTGTCCAAACACATTAATGGAGAGGCAAAGGGAAGGAAAAACTGTGGTCAGAAAAAGTGTACAAGCGATAGGGATCACCGCGCCCTGGTCAAGATTGTGAAAAAAAACCCATTCAAAAATGTGGGGGAGATTCAGAAGGAGTGGACAGCTGCTGGAGTCAGTGCTTCAAGATCCACCACCAAGAGACGCTTGAAAGACATGGGTTTCAACTGCCGCATACCTCGTGTCAAGCCACTGTTGACCAAGAAACAGCGCGCAAAGCGTCTCACCTGGGCTAAGGAAAAAAAGAGCTGGACTGCTGCTGAGTGGTCCAAAGTCATGTTTTCTGACGAAAGCAAATTTTGCATTTCCTTTGGAAATCGAGGTCCCAGAGTCTGGAGGAAGACAGGAGAGGCACAGGATCCACGTTGCCTGAAGTCTAGTGTAAAGTTTCCACCATCAGTGATGGTTTGGGGTGCCATGTCATCTGCTGGTGTCGGTCCACTCTGTTTCCTGAGATCCAGGGTCAACGCAGCCGTCTACCAGCAAGTTTTAGAGCACTTCATGCTTCCTGCTGCTGACCTGCTCTATGGAGATGGAGATTTCAAGTTCCAACAGGACTTGGCGCCTGCACACAGCGCAAAATCTACCCGTGCCTGGTTTACGGACCATGGTATTTCTGTTCTAAATTGGCCCGCCAACTCCCCTGACCTTAGCCCCATAGAAAATCTGTGGGGTATTGTGAAAAGGAAGATGCAGAATGCCAGACCCAAAAACGCAGAAGAGTTGAAGGCCACTATCAGAGCAACCTGGGCTCTCATAACACCTGAGCAGTGCCAGAAACTCATCGACTCCATGCCACGCCGCATTAACGCAGTAATTGAGGCAAAAGGAGCTCCAACCAAGTATTGAGTATTGTACATGCTCATATTTTTCATTTTCATACTTTTCAGTTGGCCAACATTTCTAAAAATCCCTTTTTTGTATTAGCCTTAAGTAATATTCTAATTTTGTGACACACGGAATTTTGGATTTTCATTTGTTGCCACTTCAAATCATCAAAATTAAATGAAATAAACATTTGAATGCATCAGTCTGTGTGCAATGAATAAATATAATGTACAAGTTACACCTTTTGAATGCAATTACTGAAATAAATCAAGTTTTTCAAAATATTCTAATTTACTGGCTTTTACCTGTAGTACTGCGATACCATTGAATCATATTCCGTACTATACCGCCCTTTTTTTACAGGCATGTCGGCTCGTCGTCACGTGGTGACATTGCTGGTTTTTCACGAGCAGAGGAGCATGTTCGGCAGCGCACACACACAGAGTACTTACAAGCAGACACAGTGTGTAGACAGAAAAGGGAGAATGGACACATTTTGGTGTAAAAAGTCAAGATAAAGGTGAAGTTATAACACTGACACACCCTCAGGAAGAGGTGCTGTAGCTAGCTAGCAGCTAACGTCCATCATGTTTACATGATATTTTTTTAGCATCATACGGTTTTTTTAAATGAATTAAAGTATGTTTCTTAGAAGTAGCATTATCACTGGAGGACGAGGAATAGCTAAACATGCTTCACTACACACCGTAGGAGGATACAATAGCTCACCGGCGTCACAATGTAAACAAATGCCATGGTTGGATCTACACCTGACATCCACTGTAATGATACCAAGTACAGGAGCGTATCTAGTTGATACTACTATGATTACATCAATATTTTTCAGCATCACCAAATTCTTTAAAAAAAAAAATTATATTATGTTTATAAAGTCAGTAAATACGTCTTTGGACACACTTTGAATATGACCAATGTATGATCCTGTAACTACTTGGTATCGGATCGATACCTAAATGTGTGGTATCATCCAAAACTAATGTCAAGTATCAAAGAAGAGAAGAATAAGTGATTATTACATTTTAACAGAAGTGTAGATAGAACATGTTAAAATAGAAAATAAGTACATATTAACAGTAAATGAACAAGTGGATTAATAATCATTTTTTTACAGTTTGTCCCTCATAATGTGTACAAAATAATAGGTGTATAAATGACACAATATGTTACTGCATACGACTAATTAGGAGTCTTTGTTTGTTTACTTACTACTTGTCATGTCTGTGTGATCAGGTTTTATTTTTGGGACTTTTTGTGCACTTTTGTTTTGTTTTGTCACCATAGTTACCCATTAGTTTCACCTGTCATGTCACGCACCTGTTTTGAGTCACGCACCTGTTGTTAATCATGTCCATAAGTATTTAAGTTCATTCATTTTCTGTTGTTCGTCCTGACGACCTCACACCACATTTATGCTCTGTCCATTTTTTCCATGTCCATGTTCACGCTGCTCCTTTTTTGTCCATGCCAAGTAAGTTTTCTTTATTCAAGCCATAGTTTGCAAGTTTTGTTTAATTGTTCATAGTTTATTCTCCGCCACTGTGCGCGCTTTTTGTTTGATCCTTTTTTTTTTGTATTTATAGTCTTTAAATAAATCATGTACCTTCATTCCCGTCTCACCCGTGCCAACTTTCCGTTGCATCCCAGAAAAGCAAACTCCCAAGAAGATCAAGTCGTGACACTACTAAAAGACAAGTTGTCTAGTATGTTCACTATTTTATTTGAGGACTAAATGACAATAATAAACATATGTTTCATGTACACTAACATTTTTTTGTTCAAATAAAGCCAATAATGCCATTTTTTGTGTAAGCCCCTGTGGAGGGGAGCGTGGTCTGCGGGCCTGCCGCGGAGCGGGGTGTGTAAGGACCGGCCTCTAAGCCAGCGGCAGGTGAGTGGATTGCCCAGCTGGGGCTGGTTTATCTAATCACCTGTCACCTTTATTAGCAGCAGCCGGACTGAGACACGTGAGAGACAGAGAGAGAGAGAGACCACGGACTCCATCCATCCATCCATCTTCTTCCGCTTATCCGAAGTCGGGTCGCGGGGGCAGCAGCTTAAGCAGGGAAGCCCAGACTTCCCTCTCCCCAGCCACTTCGTCCAGCTCCTCCCGGGGGATCCCGAGGCGTTCCCAGGCCAGCCGGGAGAGATAGTCTTCCCAGCGTGTCCTGGGTCTTCCCCGTGGCCTCCTACCGGTCGGACGTGCCCGAAACACCTTCCTAGGGAGGCGTTCGGGTGGCATCCTGACCAGATGCCCGAACCACCTCATCTGGCTCCTCTCCATGTGGAGGAGCAGCGGCTTTACTTTGAGCTCCCCCCGGATGGCAGAGCTTCTCACCCTACCTCTAAGGGAGAGCCCCGCCACCCGGCGGAGGAAACTCATTTGGGCCGCTTGTACCCGTGATCTTGTCCTTTCGGTCATGACCCAAAGCTCATGACCATAGGTGAGGATGGGAACGTAGATCGACCGGTAAATCGAGAGCTTTGTCTTCCGGCTCAGCTCCTTCTTCACCACAACGGATCGATACAGCGTCCGCATTACTGAAGACGCCGCGCCGATCCGCCTGTCGATCTCACGATCCACTCTTCCCCCACTCGTGAACAAGACTCCGAGGTACTTGAACTCCTCCACTTGGGGCAAGATCTCCTCCCCAACCCGGAGATGGCACTCCACCCTTTTCCGGGCGAGAACCATGGACTCGGACTTGGAGGTGCTGATTCCCATCCCAGTCGCTTCACACTCGGCTGCGAACCGATCCAGTGAGAGCTGAAGATCTTGGCCGGAGGAAGCCATCAGGACCACATCATCTGCAAATAGCAGTGACCTAATCCTGCAGCCACCAAACCAGATCCCCTCAACGCCTTGACTGCGCCTAGAAATTCTGTCCATAAAGGTTATGAACAGAATGGGTGACAAAGGGCAGCCTTGGCGGAGTCCAACCCTCACTGGAAACGTGTCCGACTTACTGCCGGCAATGCGGACCAAGCTCTGGCACTGATCATACAGGGAGCGGACTGCCACAATAAGACAGTCCGTTACCCCATACTCTCTGAGCACTCCCCACAGGACTTCCCGAGGGACACGGTCGAATGCCTTCTCCAAGTCCACAAAACACATGTAGACTGGTTGGGCAAACTCCCATGCACCGTCAAGGACCCTGCCGAGAGTATAGAGCTGGTCCACAGTTCCACGACCAGGCCGAAAACCACACTGTTCCTCCTGAATCCGAGGTTCGACTATCCGGCGTAGCCTCCTCTCCAATACACCTGAATAGACCTTACCGGGAAAGTCTTAAATATATATTGCTGGAAAGCACACCATACTTGTGTATAAGAACAAAAAGACTTGCTCCAACCTGTCTACCGGGCTCATGAAAGATCTGTTGGCACCAGGAGAACCCTCCCACACTCAGAGACTTCCACAGCCCCTTTATTTAGAAAAGTATGGAAATACATATTGATACCGGTACCAAAATATTGGTATGGGGACAACAGTACTTGTAATCGGACACAAGCATGGCTACTACCTGTGAATGATAATGCACCTCCCACACAAAGGTGGTATCTCTGCCACCACAGACCCGCATCCCTTCCCTTGGGCCTGACAGTTGGCATTCTTTAACTCCCGTACCTTCATTATTAACTCTGAATGTGGTCCGCCTATCTACCATTTGTGCAGTTTATTAGTCAAAATGTGAGCGGTGCATTTAACGAGGAGGAAGCACAGCTGCGGGGCATTAAAGCCGTGATGGAGTTGGCGAGACACGAGCAGTGGTCCCGTGACGCTCGGCTGGCGTGCGCGTGGACCGCAATTAGACCGTTAGCCACTTTGAGAGAGAGAGAGAACACATTTCCAGTCTTCAATCAAAAGCCCAGGACATTCCAGGATGCACTGCCAGAGTGCACTGAACTCTTGAAGAGTTGTTCCATAACACTCATCTTGGAGATGGTGACTTCACTGACCTTAGCCAAACACGACTGACTGATGCTGCATTCAATGACTGGGGACGTGTACACTCACTGGACTGTGCAATCTACTAATACAACTTGCAATCAATCAATCAATCAATCAATCAATCAATCAATCAAAACACACCTCATGCTGCCTACTTCATGACATTCATCAATGAGAACCACCCCCACCAAGGACTGGTTTCACTGCTGGACTCTAGAAATCAATCAATCAATCAATGTTTACTTATATAGCCCTAAATCACAAGTGTCTCAAAGGGCTGCACAAGCCACAACGATATCCTCGGCTCAGATCCCATATCAGGGCAAGGAAAAACTCAATCCAATGGGATGACAATGAGAAACCATGGAGGGGACCGCAAATGTGGAAACCCCCCCCTGGGCGACCGGTGCAATGGACGTCGAGTGGTTCTAGTTCATAGTGTGAAAGTCCAGTCCATAGTGGATCTAACATAATAGTGTGAGAGTCCAGTCCATTGTGGATCTAACACAATAGTGTGAGAGTCCAGTCCATAGTGGATCTAACATAATATTGTGAGAGTCCAGTCCATAGTGGATCTAACATAATAGTGTGAGAGTCCAGTCCATAGTGGATCTAACATAATATTGTGAGAGTCCAGTCCATAGTGGATCTAACATAATAGTGTGAGAGTCCAGTCCATAGTGGATCTAACATAATAGTGAGAATCCAGTCCATAGTGGATCTAACATAATATTGTGAAGGTCCAGTCCATAGTGGATCTAATATAATAGTGAGAGTCCAGTCCATAGTGGATCTAACATAATAGTGTGAGAGTCCAGTCCATAGTGGATCTAACATAATAGTGTGAGAGTCCAGTCCATAGTGGCTCTAACATAATATTGTGAGAGTCCAGTCCATAGTGCATCTAACATAATAGTGTGAGAGTCCAGTCCATAGTGGATCTAGCATAATATTGTGAGAGTCTAGTCCATAGTGGATCTAACATAATAGTGTGAGAGTCCAGTCCATAGTGGATCTAACATAATAGTGTGAAAGTCCAGTCCATAGTGGATCTAACATAATAGTGTGAGAGTCCAGTTCATAGTGGATCTAACATAATAGTGAGAGTCCAGTCCATAGTGGATCTAACATAATAGTGAGAGTCCAGTCCATAGTGGATCTAACATAAAAGTGTGAGAGTCCAGTCCATAGTGGATCTAACATAATAGTGTGAGAGTCCAGTCCATAGTGGTTGTAACATAATAGTGTGAGAGTCCAGTCCATAGTGGATCTAACATAATAGTGTGAGAGTCCAGTCCATAGTGGATCTAACATAATAGTGTGAGAGTCCAGTCCATAGTGGATCTAACATAATAGTGTGAGAGTCCAGTCCATAGTGGATCTAACATAATAGTTTGAGAGTCCAGTCCATAGTGGATCTAACATAATAGTGTGAGAGTCCAGTCCATAGTGGATCTAACATAATAGTGTGAGAGTCCAGTCCATAGTGGATCTAGCATAATATTGTGAAAGTCCAGTCCATAGTGGATCTAACATAATAGTGGGAGTCCAGTCCATAGTGGATCTAACATAATAGTATGAGAGTCCAGTCCATAGTGGATCTAACATAATAGTGTGACAGTCCAGTCCATAGTGGATCTAACATAATAGTGAGAGTCCAGTCCATAGTGGATCTAACATAGTAGTGTGAGAGTCCAGTCCATAGTGGATCTAACATAATAGTGTGAGAGTCCAGTCCATAGTGGATCGAACATAATAGTGTGAGAGTCCAGTCCATAGTGGATCTAACATAATATTGTGAGAGTCCAGTCCATAGTGGATCTAACATAATAGTGTGAGAGTCCAGTCCATAGTGGATCTAACATAATATTGTGAGAGTCCAGTCCATAGTGGATCTAACATAATAGTGTGAGAGTCCAGTCCATAGTGGATCTAGCATAATATTGTGAAAGTCCAGTCCATAGTGGATCTAACATAATATTGTGAGAGTCCAGTCCATAGTGGATCTAACATAATAGTGTGAGAGTCCAGTCCATGGTGGATTGAGCATAATAGTGTGAGAGTCCAGTCCATAGTGGATCTAACATAATAGTGTGAGAGTCCAGTCCATAGTGGTTGTAACATAATAGTATGAGAGTTCAGTCCATAGTGGATCTAACATAATAGTGTGAGAGTTCAGTCCATAGTGGATCTAACATAATAGTGTGAGAGTCCAGTCCATAGTGGATCTAACATAATAGTGTGAGAGTCCAGTCCATAGTGGATCTAACATAATAGTGATAGTCCAGTCCATAGTGGATCTAACATAATAGTGTGAGAGTCCAGTCCATAGTGGATCTAACATAATAGTGTGAGAGTCCAGTCCATAGTGGATCTAACGTAATAGTGTGAGAGTCCAGTCCATAGTGGATCTAACATAATAGTGAGAGTCCAGTCCGTAGTGGATCTAACATAATAGTGTACGAGTCCAGTCCATAGTGGATCTAACATAATAGTGTGAGAGTCCAGTCCATAGTGGATCTAACATAATAGTGAGAGTCTAGTCCATAGTGGATCTAACATAATAGTGAGAGTCCAGTCCATAGTGGATCTAGCATAATATTGTGAAAGTCCAGTCCATAGTGGATCTAACATAATAGTGTGAGAGTCCAGTCCATAGTGGATCTAACATAATAGTGTGAGAGTCCAGTCCATAGTGGATCTAACATAATAGTGTGAGAGTCCAGTCCATAGTGGATCTAACATAATAGTGAGAGTCCAGTCCATAGTGGATCTAACATAATAGTGAGAGTCCAGTCCATAGTGGATCTCACATAATAGTGTGAAAGTCCAGTCCATAGTGGATCTAGCATAATATTGTGAAAGTCCAGTCCATAGTGGATCTAACATAATAGTGTGAGAGTCCAGTCCATAGTGGATCTAACATAATAGTGTGAGAGTCCAGTCCATAGTGGCTCTAACATAATATTGTGAGAGTCCAGTCCATAGTGGATCTAACATAATAGTGTGAGAGTCCAGTCCATAGTGGATCTAACATAATAGTGAGAGAGTCCAGTCCATAGTGGATCTAACATAATATTGTGAAAGTCCAGTCCATAGTGGATCTAACATAATAGTGAGAGTCCAGTCCATAGTGGATCTAACATAATAGTGTGAGAGTCCAGTCCATAGTGGATCTAACATAATAGTGTGAGAGTCCAGTCCATAGTGGATCTAACATAATAGTGGGAGTCCAGTCCATAGTGGATCTAACATAATAGTATGAGAGTCCAGTCCATAGTGGATCTAACATAATAGTGTGAAAGTCCAGTCCATAGTGGATCTAACATAATAGTGTGAGAGTCCAGTCCATAGTGGATCTAACATAATAGTGTGAGAGTCCAGTCCATAGTGGATCTAACATAATAGTGTGAGAGTCCAGTCCATAGTGGATCTAACATAATAGTGTGAGAGTCCAGTCCATAGTGGATCTAACATAATAGTGTGAGAGTCCAGTCCATAGTGGATCTAACATAATAGTGTGAGAGTCCAGTCCATAGTGGATCTAACATAACAGTGAGAGTCCAGTCCATAGTGGATCTAACATAATAGTGTGAGAGTCCAGTCCATAGTGGATCTAACATAATAGTGAGAGTCCAGTCCATAGTAGATCTAACATAATTGTGTGAGAGTCCAGTCCATAGTGGATCTAGCATAATAATGTGAGAGTCCAGTCCATAGTGGATCTAACATAATAGTGAGAGTCCAGTCCATAGTGGATCTAACATAATAGTGTGAGAGTCCAGTCCATAGTGGATCTAACATAATAGTGTGAGAGTCCAGTCCATAGTGGATCTAACATAATAGTGTGAGAGAACAGTCCATAGTGGATCTAACATAATAGTGTGAGAGTCCAGTCCATAGTGGATCTAACATAATAGTGTGAGAGTCCAGTCCATAGTGGATCTAACATAATAGTGTGAGAGTCCAGTCCATAGTGGATCTAACATAATAGTGTGAGAGTCCAGTCCATAGTGGATCTAACATAATAGTGTGAGAGTCCAGTCCATAGTGGATCTAACATAATAGTGTGAGAGAACAGTCCATAGTGGATCTAACATAATAGTGTGAGAGTCCAGTCCATAGTGGATCTAGCATAATATTGTGAAAGTCCAGTCCATAGTGGATCTAACATAATAGTGTGAGAGTCCAGTCCATAGTGGATCTAACATAATAGTGTGAGAGTCCAGTCCATAGTGGATCTAACATAATAGTGAGAGTCCAGTCCATAGTGAATCTAACATAATAGTGTGAGAGTACAGTCCATAGTGGATCTAACATAATAGTGAGAGTCCAGTCCATAGTGGATCTAACATAATAGTGAGAGTCCAGTCCATAGTGGATCCAACATAATAGTGAGAGTCCAGTCCATAGTGGATCTAACATAATAGAGAGAGTCCAGTTCATAGTGGATCTAACATAATAGTGTGAGAGTCCAGTCCATAGTGGATCTAACATAATAGTGTGAGAGTCCAGTCCATAGTGGATCTAACATAATAGTGAGAGTCCAGTCCATAGTGGATCTAACATAATAGTGTGAGAGTCCAGTCCATAGTGGATCTAACATAATAGTGAGAGTCCAGTCCATAGTGGATCCAACATAATAGTGTGAGAGTCCAGTCCATAGTGGATCTAACATAATAGTGTGAGAGTCCAGTCCATAGTGGATCTAACATAATAGTGAGAGTCCAGTCCATAGTGGATCTAACATAATAGTGAGAGTCCAGTCCATAGTGGATCTAACATAATAGTGTGAGAGTCCAGTCCATAGTGGTTGTAACATAATAGTGAGAGTCCAGTCCACAGTGGATCTAACATAATAGTGAGAGTCCAGTCCATAGTGGATCTAACATAATAGTGTGAGAGTCCAGTCCATAGTGGATCTAACATAATAGTCTGAGAGTCCAGTCCATAGTGGATCTAACATAATAGTGTGAGAGTCCAGTCCATAGTGGATCTAACATAATAGTGTGAGAGTCCAGTCCATAGTGGATCTAACATAATAGTGAGAGTCCAGTCCATAGTGGATCTAACATAATAGTGAGAGTCCAGTCCATAGTGGATCTAACATAATAGTGAGAGTCCAGTCCATAGTGGATCTAACATAATAGAGAGAGTCCAGTTCATAGTGGATCTAACATAATAGTGTGAGAGTCCAGTCCATAGTGGATCTAACATAATAGTGTGAGAGTCCAGTCCATAGTGGATCTAACATAATAGTGAGAGTCCAGTCCATAGTGGATCTAACATAATAGTGAGAGTCCAGTCCATAGTGGATCCAACATAATAGTGTGAGAGTCCAGTCCATAGTGGATCTAACATAATAGTGTGAGAGTCCAGTCCATAGTGGATCTAACATAATATTGTGAAAGTCCAGTCCATAGTGGATCTAACATAATAGTGAGAGTCCAGTCCATAGTGGATCTAACATAATAGTGAGAGTTCAGTCCATAGTGGATCTAACATAATAGTGAGAGTTCAGTCCATAGTGGATCTAACATAATAGTGTGAGAGTCCAGTCCATAGTGGATCTAACATAATAGTGTGAGAGTCCAGTCCATAGTGGATCTAACATAATATTGTGAAAGTCTAGTCCATAGTGGATCTAACATAATAGTGAGAGTCCAGTCCATAGTGGGGCCAGCAAGAGACCATCCTGAGCGGAGACAAGTCAGCAGCGCAGAGATGTCCCCAACCGATGCACAGGCGAGCAGTCCACCCCGGGTCCCGACTCTGGACAGCCAGCACTTCATCCATGGCCACCGGACCAGCACGTCACAGGGGGACACACACCCTGGACTTGGTCATAAACCACAGCCTCTCATTGGTGTATACTCTGTAGTGAACCTGGCTGTGTCAGACCACTATTGTGTACTCTGTAGTGGACCTGGCTGTGTCAGACCACTATTGTGTGTTCTCTGTAGTGGACCTGGCTGTGTCAGACCACTATTGTGTGTTCTCTGTAGTGGACCTGGCTGTGTCAGACCACTATTGTGTGTTCTCTGTAGTGGACCTGGCTGTGTCAGACCACTATTGTGTGTTCTCTGTAGTGGACCTGGTTGTGTCAGACCACTATTGTGTGTTCTCTGTAGTGGACCTGGCTGTGTCAGACCACTATTGTGTACTCTGTAGTGGACCTGGTTGTGTCAGACCACTATTGTGTTCTCTGTAGTGGACCTGGCTGTGTCAGACCACTATTGTGTGTTCTCTGTAGTGGACCTGGCTGTGTCAGACCACTATTGTGTGTTCTCTGTAGTGGACCTGGCTGTGTCAGACCACTACTGTGTGTTCTCTGTAGTGAACCTGGCTGTGTCAGACCACTATTGTGTTCTCTGTAGTGGACCTGACTGTGTCAGACCACTATTGTGTTCTCTGTAGTGGACCTGGCTGTGTCCGACCACTATTGTGTGTTCTCTGTAGTTGACCTGGCTGTGTCCGACCACTATTGTGTGTTCTCTGTAGTGGACCTGGCTGTGTCAGACCACTATTGTGTTCTCTGTAGTGGACCTGGCTGTGTCAGACCACTATTGTGTTCTCTGTAGTGGACCTGGCTGTGTCAGACCACTATTGTGTGTTGTCTGTAGTGGACCTGGCTGTGTCAGACCACTATTGTGTTCTCTGTAGTGGACCTGGCTGTGTCCGACCACTATTGTGTTCTTTGTAGTGGACCTGGCTGTGTCAGACCACTATTGTGTGTTCTCTGTAGTGAACCTGGCTGTGTCAGACCACTATTGTGTGTTCTCTGTAGTGAACCTGGCTGTGTCAGACCACTATTGTGTGTTCTCTGTAGTGGACCTGGCTGTGTCCGACCACTATTGTGTTCTCTGTAGTGGACCTGGCTGTGTCAGACCACAATTGTGTGTTCTCTGTAGTGGACCTGGCTGTGTCCGACCACAATTGTGTGTTCTCTGTAGTGGACCTGGCTGTGTCAGACCACTATTGTGTTCTCTGTAGTGGACCTGGCTGTGTCAGACCACAATTGTGTGTTCTCTGTAGTGGACCTGGCTGTGTCAGACCACTATTGTGTTCTCTGTAGTGGACCTGGTTGTGTCAGACCACTATTGACAGAAAGTTTCTGCTGAACTTGTATCTGCATCATGTTATCGTTGATCATTTAAACAGGAAACTAAAATCAATACTGGACACAGTAGCTCCACTTTTAACAAAACAAAACAAAACCTAGACCCCTATGGAGAAACAAGGAGAAATTACGTCAATTGTAAAAAAAAATAGTAATAAGTAGTTTAATAAAGCTTTTAAAATATTAGTTGTTCTATAATTTAATGAGCTGCTTATGACCCCGTGCCCTCTAAAGTCCCAAACATATGTTGACAAAATACAGGTTGAAATAGAAATTTCTGTTTTGATGTTTCTCACCAGGCCCAATTATTTTGTAGGGAATCAGTTCCACATCTCAAAGCAAGGCCGTGTCTCTTGAAACATCTTGAAGGAAACAGAACACACTTGAACAGAAAGTGGGACAAAAGCAACAGACAGACATCAAATCATTATTCATTCCACTCAGTGTTGAGATCAAGTCTGGTATTCAAGGTTGACTCAGGCTAACATCTCCAGCAGGAAGTTTCTCTTCTTCTTTTGTGCAAGTAAAGAAGCCCGGAGAGCTCCAGTTTGATGGAGATAGAAAGTACAGGTAAAAGCCAGTAAATTAGAATATTTTGAAAAACTTGATTTATTTCAGTAATTGCATTCAAAAGGTGTAACTTGTACATTATATTTATTCATTGCACACAGACTGATGCATTCAAATGTTTATTTCATTTAATTTTGATGATTTGAAGTGGCAACAAATGAAAATCCAAAATTCCGTGTGTCACAAAATTAGAATATTACTTAAGGCTAATACAAAAAAGGGATTTTTAGAAATGTTGGCCAACTGAAAAGTATGAAAATGAAAAATATGAGCATGTACAATACTCAATACTTGGTTGGAGCTCCTTTTGCCTCAATTACTGCGTTAATGCGGCGTGGCATGGAGTCGATGAGTTTCTGGCACTGCTCAGGTGTTATGAGAGCCCAGGTTGCTCTGATAGTGGCCTTCAACTCTTCTGCGTTTTTGGGTCTGGCATTCTGCATCTTCCTTTTCACAATACCCCACAGATTTTCTATGGGGCTAAGGTCAGGGGAGTTGGCGGGCCAATTTAGAACAGAAATACCATGGTCCGTAAACCAGGCACGGGTAGATTTTGCGCTGTGTGCAGGCGCCAAGTCCTGTTGGAACTTGAAATCTCCATCTCCATATAGCAGGTCAGCAGCAGGAAGCATGAAGTGCTCTAAAACTTGCTGGTAGACGGCTGCGTTGACCCTGGATCTCAGGAAACAGAGTGGACCGACACCAGCAGATGACATGGCACCCCAAACCATCACTGATCGTGGAAACTTTAAACTAGACTTCAGGCAACGTGGATCCTGTGCCTCTCCTGTCTTCCTCCAGACTCTGGGACCTCGATTTCCAAAGGAAATGCAAAATTTGCATGGTTGGGTGATGGTTTGGGGTGCCATGTCATCTGCTGGTGTCGGTCCACTCTGTTTCCTGAGATCCAGGGTCAACGCAGCTGTCTACCAGCAAGTTTTAGAGCACTTCATGCTTCCTGCTGCTGACCTGCTCTATGGAGATGGAGATTTCAAGTTCCAACAGGACTTGGCGCCTGCACACAGCGCAAAATCTACCCGTGCCTGGTTTACGGACCATGGTATTTCTGTTCTAAATTGGCCCGCCAACTCCCCTGACCTTAGCCCCATAGAAAATCTGTGGGGTATTGTGAAAAGGAAGATGCAGAATGCCAGACCCAAAAACGCAGAAGAGTTGAAGGCCACTATCAGAGCAACCTGGGCTCTCATAACACCTGAGCAGTGCCAGAAACTCATCGACTCCATGCCACGCCGCATTAACGCAGTAATTGAGGCAAAAGGAGCTCCAACCAAGTATTGAGTATTGTACATGCTCATATTTTTCATTTTCATACTTTTCAGTTGGCCAACATTTCTAAAAATCCCTTTTTTGTATTAGCCTTAAGTAATATTCTAATTTTGTGACACACGGAATTTTGGATTTTCATTTGTTGCCACTTCAAATCATCAAAATTAAATGAAATAAACATTTGAATGCATCAGTCTGTGTGCAATGAATAAATATAATGTACAAGTTACACCTTTTGAATGCAATTACTGAAATAAATCAAGTTTTTCAAAATATTCTAATTTACTGGCTTTTACCTGTATACAGTGGTGGTCAAAAGTCTACATAGACTTGTAAAGAACATCATGTCATGGCTGTCTGGACTTTACAATCATTTCTACAACTCTTATTTTTTTGTGATGTAGTGATTGGAGCACATACTTGTTGCTCACAAAAAACATTCATGAAGTTTGCTTCTTGTATGAATTTATTATGGCTCTACTGAAAATGTGAGGGTGAAAAGTATACATACAGCAATGTTAATATTTGCTTACATGTCCCTTGGCAAGTTGACCTGCAATAAGGCGCTTTTGGTAGCCATCCACAAGCTTCTGCTTTACCACTTGACCACTAAATTGCTGCAGTTCAGCTAAATGTGTTGCTTTTCTGACATGGACTTGTTTCTTCAGCATTGTCCACACCTTTAAGTCAGGACTTTGGTGAAGGCCATTCTAAAACCTTCATTCTAGCCTGATTTAGCCATTCCTTTACCACTTTTGAGGTGTGTTTGGGTTCATTGTCCTGTTGGAACACCCAACTGCGCCCAAGACCCAACCTCCGGGCTGATGATTTAGGTAGGTTGTCCTGAAGAATTTGGAGCTAATCCTCCTTTTTCATTGTCCCATTTAAAGCAGCAGTTCCATTGGCAGCAAAACAGGACCGGAGCATAATATCGTATTTTTCGGACTATAAGTGGCAGTTTTTTTCATAGTTTGGCCGGGAGTGCGACTTATACTCAGGAGCGACTTATGTGTGAAATGATGAACACATTAGCGTAAAATATCAAATAATATTATTGATGTCATTCACGTAAGAGACTAGACGTATAAGATTTCATGGGATTTAGCAATTAGGAGTGACAGATTGTTTGGTAAACGTATAGCATGTTCTATATGTTATAGTTACCGTATTTTCCGCACCATAAGGCGCCCTGGGTTATAAGCCGCGCCTTCAATGAACGGCATATTTCAAAACTTTGTCCACCTATAAGCCGCCCCGTGTTATAAGCCGCATCTAACTGCGCTAAAGGAATGTCAAAAAAACAGTCAAATAGGTCAGTCAAACTTTAATAATATATTAAAACCAGCGTGATGTGGGCGCGCATGGAGTCGTATATCAACATGGACGGAGCTGCGTGAAAAAAGCCACCCGGCCTCTTCGCGTAAACTTAAACTTACCTTAACCACTCGCTCATCTTTTCTTCATCCATCCATCCCTTCGAGTTAGCTTTTATGATGACGCCGGCTGGAAAGGTCTCTTTTGGCAAGGTCTTCCTTTTGAATATCACCATGGGTGGAAGTTTCTGGCCATTAGCATGGCAAGCTAGAACCACAGTGAAGGATGACTTCTCATTCCCTGTGGTGCGAATATTCACCGTACGTGCTCCCGTTGTATCCACAGTGCGGTTCACAGGAATATCAAAAGTCAGTGGAACCTCGTCCATGTTGATAATGTTCTCTGGCCGGATCTTTTTTTCAGCTATCTTGTTTTTACAATATGCACGGAAAGTAGCCAGCTTTTCTTGAAAGTCTTTAGGCAGTTGCTGTGAAATAGTAGTCCGTGTGCGGATGGAGAGATTGCGTCTTTTCATGAACCGGAAACCTGTCGCTTAGTAGGAGCCATTTTGTGGTCTTTACAGATGTAAACACACAAAGGAAATGAAACGTACGGTAATATCCACGCGCTTTTTCTTCTTCTACGCGGGCGGGTGGTTGCTTACAGTAGAAGAAGAAGCGCTTCCTGTTCTATGGGGGCGGGTGCTTACCTTGGCGGTTGCTTGCGTAGAAGAAGAAGCACTTCCTCTTCTACGGGGAAAAAAGATGGCGGCTGTTTACCGTAGTTGCGAGACCGAAACTTTATGAAAATGAATCTTAATATTAATCCATATATAAAGCGCACCGGGTTATAAGCCGCACTGTCAGCTTTTGAGTAAATTTGTGGTTTTTAGGTGCGGCTAATAGTGCGGAAAATACGGTATTTGAATGACTCTTACCATAATATGTTACCTTAACATACCAGTTGGTTATTTATGCCTCATATAACATACACTTATTCAGCCTGTTGTTCACTATTCTTTATTTATTTTAAATTGCCTTTCAAATGTCTATTCTTGGGGTTGGCTTTTATCAAATACATTTTCCCAAAAAATGTGACTTATATATGTTTTTTACCTTCTTTGTTATGCATTTTCGGCCGGTGCAACTTATACTCCAAAAAATACAGTGCTACCACCACCATGCTTGATGGTAGGCTTGGTGTTCCTGGGATTAAAGGCCTCACCTTTTCTCCTCCAAACATATTGCTGGGTATTGTGGTCCAAACAGCTCCATTTTTGTTTCATCTGACATCACATGGACAAAGATAAGACCTTCTGGAGGAAAGTTATGTTTGCCAAAGATAATTGGATGTACTGGTGTCAACTGGAAACCCTCAACACTATAACATTTAAAGTAAACTTTGATTGATTGATTGATTGATTGATTGATTGATTGACACCCTAAACACTTTGGCTATGCTTAGATGGATTAAATATTTGGGGTTTTGGCACCAACCGTTGGACTTGATCTGACCAATCTAAGTCTATGAGCACAAACTGATGAAGCCTACTCGGATGAGCGATGAAACGTCTTCCAAGACAAACCAAGCAGTCCAGTTGCGAACCTTTAAGTCAGGACTTTGGGAAGGCCATTCTAAAACCTTCATTCTAGCCTGATTTAGCCATTCCTTTACCACTTTTGAGGTGTGTTTGGGGTCATTGTCCTGTTGGAACACCCAACTGCGCCCAAGACCCAACCTCCGGGCTGATAGCCAAAGTGTTTAGGGCAGGGGTGCTCATTACGTCGATCGCGAGCTACCGGTCGATCTTGGAGGGTGTGTCAGTCGATCACCAGCCAGGCATTAAAAAAATAGTCCTAAAAATGAGCGATCATAAATCTTCACCAAGACGTCACTTTCGTCACTTGATTGACATTCACGGCACCCGAGGGTCTTCTGAGATGACGCTGGCTGCTGCCAGCTCATTAAAATTACCGACTGGAAGGCGAGAAACACTTTATTTCAACAGACTCTGGCGCCGTACCTGTCGTCAAAACTCCAAAGACCGACTGCACAGTTGCACAATAAAAGCTCTGCTTCATCCTGCCTGCGCTAACAAAATAAGAGTCTCAGAAAGCTGGCGTGCACAAGCTAGCAAGCTACGGAGTTTGCCGACAATGTATTTCTTGTAAAGTGTATACAAAGGAGTACGGAAGCTGGACAAATAAGATGCCAAAAACCAACCACTTTCATGTGGTATTGGACAGAAAGGAGGACTTTTTTTCTCCTCCATTCGAAAATGTGGACGTTATCATCACCACTGTCTGATTCCTATCAATGGAAGTCCTCACAATCAGGTAATACACCAACTTATATTCTTGTCTTCATGAAAGAAAGGAATCTATATGTGTTAAACATGCTTGTATTATCTTTAAACACCTTTAACTTAACAATATTAACTATATGTGTTAAACATGCTTGTATTATCTTTAAACACCTTTAACTTATTAACAATATTAACTATATGTGTTAAACATGCTTGTATTGTCATTAAACACCTTTAACTTGTTAACAATATTAACTATATGTGTTAAACATGCTTGTATTATCATTAAACACCTTTAACTTGTTAACAATATTAACTATATGCGTTAAACATGCTTGTATTATCTTTAAACACCTTTAACTTAACAATATTAACTATGTGTTAAACATGCTTGTATTATCATTAAACACCTTTAACTTATTAACAATATTAACTATATGTGTTAAACATGCTTGCATTATCTTTAAACACCTTTAACTTGTTAACAATATTAACTATATATGTTAAACATGCTTGTATTATCTTTAAACACCTTTAACTTGTTAACAATATTAAGTATGTGTTAAACATGCTTGTATTATCTTTAAACACCTTTAACTTATTAACAATATTAACTATGTGTTAAACATGCTTGTATTATCTTTAAACACCTTTAACTTATTAACAATATTAACTATATGTGTTAAACATGCTTGTATTATCTTTAAACACCTTTAACTTGTTAACAATATTAACTATATGTGTTAAACATGTTTGTATTATCTTTAAACACCTTTAACTTATTAACAATATTAACTTTATGTGTTAAACATTCTTGCATTATCTTTAAACACCTTTAACTTGTTAACAAAAACATATATTTCATAAATAAGTAAATATAAATGATATATATGAATGAGGTAGATCCCCACGACTTGATCAATTGAAAAGTAGCTCGCCTGCAGAAAAAGTGTGAGCACCCCTGGTTTAGGGTGTCAATCAATCAATCAATCAATCAATCAAAGTTTACTTTAAATGTTATAGTGTTGAGGGTTTCCAGTTGATTCCAGTACATCCAATTATCTTTGGCAAACATAACTTTCCTCCAGAAGGTCTTATCTTTGTCCATGTGATGTCAAGTGAAACAAAAATGGAGCTGTTTGGACCACAATACCCAGCAATATGTTTGGAGGAGAAAAGGTGAGGCCTTTAATCCCAGGAACACCACACCTACCGTCAAGCATGGTGGTGGTAGTATTATGCTCTGGGCCTGTTTTGCTACCAATGGAACTGCTGCTTTAAATGGGACAATGAAAAAGGAGGATTAGCTCCAAATTGTTCAGGACAAGCTAAAATCATCAGCTCGCAGTTGGGCGCAGTTGGGTGTTCCAACAGGACAATGACCCCAAACTCACAAAAATAAGAGTTGTAGAAATTATTGTAAAGTCAAGACAGCCATGACATGATGTTCTTTACACTTTTGACCAGGACTGTGTGTCATAGGGTTCCTGCGCCAGAGAAAATGACATCAATCAGAGCATCAAGGGGGCTGAACCACTGAGACGTTTTGGAGACGGGGCCCGAGGCTACCGATTGCCCTCTGGGGGGGTTCAGCTCCTCGCCGAGGTGGGCCTACTTGACATGGAGATATAATCTTTATCCCCAGGAGTAAGCAGGATGACATGCACATTTGGTTTTCCCAAACAAGACCTAACTCGGCATAAATTGAAGTCAACATGCATGAGGACTGTGATTGCCTCAGAAGCCAACACTGATCCGGGGCCTACACGGCGTAATGACGAAGAAGCATCTTCACACGGAGGAACAACATCAATGTGCACAGCAGACTGGATAGAAGCATCCGGCATCGTTAAACAATGAAATAATAAATGCATGATTTCAAAAATAAAAATGAGCAACAATTAGGTCCGTTTATGTAAGCAAAATACCTTTTTTTAAAGCTCTCGCCATGGCGACCATTAGAAGCGATGTACAAGGCTGGAAACGCTACAAGAACAGGGAGGGCGGGTGGAAGGACGATGCAACAAAAGCATAAAAACTACCATTTCACCAGTGGTGTGCCTGCAAGACCTTCTCTGCTGGCCGAACATAACCACGAATCATCATCATCATAATTAAAGATAAAAGTGTTAGGATAATTATGTATAAGGTATCACACAACTCTTATACTTAAAGGCCGTTGCTATAGTTATCATCAATTGTGCTGAAGTTGTACTTTTCTATATGTTGCCTCGCAGCAGCAGTTTGTTTCCAGACCCTGCCTGCTGACAGCCAAGGACGGACATCGAGTACCTCAACGCAGACAAAACAGAGACAGGGCGAAATCATTTCCATTCTGAATAATCATGTATTGTGTCTACTGGGGGCTGCTTGTTTGTTAACAATATTAACTATATGTGTTAAACATGCTTGTATTATCATTAAACACCTTTAAGTTGTAAAAAATATTAACTATATGTGTTAAATATGCTTGTATTATCTTTAAACACCTTTAACTTGTTAACAATATTAACTATATGTGTTAAACATGCTTGTATGATCTTTAACCACCTTTAAGTTGTTAACAATATTAACTATTTGTGTTAAACATGCTTGTATTATCTTTAAACACCTTTAAGTTGTTAACAATATTAACTATATGTGTTAAACATGCTTGTATTATCTTTAACCACCTTTAAGTTGTTAACAATATTAACTATTTGTGTTAAACATGCTTGTACTATCTTTAAACACCTTTAAGTTGTTAACAATATTAACTATATGTTAAACATTCTTGCATTATCTTTAAACACCTTTAATGTATTAACAATATTAACTATATGTGTTAAACATACTTGTATTATCTTTAAACACCTTTAACTTATTACCAATATTAACTATATCTGTTAAACATGCTTGTATTATGATTAAACACCTTTAACTTGTTAACAATATTAACTATATGTGTTAAACATGCTTGTGTTATCTTTAAACACCTTTAACTTGTTAACAATATTAACTATGTATTAAACATTCTTGTATTATCATTAAACACCTTTAACTTGTTAACAATATTAACTATATGTGTTAAACATGCTTGTATTATCTTTAACCACCTTTAAGTTGTTAACAATATTAACTATATGTGTTAAACATTCTTGCATTATCTTTAAACACCTTTAATGTATTAACAATATTAACTATATCTGTTAAACATGCTTGTATTATGATTAAACACCTTTAACTTGTTAACAATATTAACTATATGTGTTAAACATGCTTGTACTATCTTTAAACACCTTTAACTTGTTAACAATATTAACTATATGTGTTAAACATGCTTGTGTTATCTTTAAACACCTTTAACTTGTTAACAATATTAACTATGTATTAAACATTCTTGTATTATCATTAAACACCTTTAACTTGTTAACAATATTAACTATATGTGTTAAACATGCTTGCATTATCATTAAACACCCTTAACTTATTAACAAAAACATATATTTCATAAATAAGTAAATATAAATGATATATATGAATGAGGTAGATCCCCACGACTTGATCAATTGAAAAGTAGCTCGCCTGCAGAAAAAGTGTGAGCACCCCTGGTTTAGGGTGTCAATCAATCAATCAATCAATCAATAAAAGTTTACTTTAAATGTTATAGTGTTGAGGGTTTCCAGTTGACACCAGTATATCCAATTATCTTTGGCAAACATAACTTTCCTCCAGAAGGTCTTATCTTTGTCCATGTGATGTCAAGTGAAGGACAGACATCGAGTACCTCAACGCAGACAAAACAGAGACAGGGCGAAATCATTTCCATTCTGAATAATCACGTATTGTGTCTACTGGGGGCTGCTTGCATTACCCCTCCCTTCAGAAGCAGCCTCAGTGATGTTAACTAGGGAACTCCCGAATAAATAGAGGAACCATGGGGGTGTACCTTAGAGTATAAGGTGAGACTGTAACTGAGTGTGCAGCACAATACATCTCTCCTCATGAGCAAAATTCAACTCTGTCTCTGCTTGATTCCTTGCTTCTTGTCTTGTTTAATAGATAATTTGGTGTTTGAACCTGACAGAAAGTCATTTTTAATTTACTTCCCCTAAATATGTCAAAGTATTGATATTCTCTTCATGTCATATTATGCTCCTTGTTTTTACTTTTAGTTTGTATCCAATCAGAATTCAGCGAGCTTATGTTGCCATGCTGTAGCAAATCTGCCTTCAGAATCAACAATGTGTGTGCACTGTAAGTGAACGGGCACATACAGTTGATAGATAATTGCCATAGCCAATCAGATCGGGAGTTGTTGTCAGTAAGGCCTTCTAGATGGCCTCACGCTGTGATTGGATACTCACCTGGGAGTCCCGAGTGAGTATCCAATCGCAAGTTGCGAAAACAGGACGTGGCACCGGAACCATAGAAATAATCATTAACTTTAGAATTTGATGGCAGCAACACGTGACAAAGAAGTTGGGAAAGGTGGCAATAAATACTGATAAAGTTGAGGAATGCTCATCAAACACTTATTTGGAACATCCCACAGGTGTGCAGGCTAATTGGGAACAGGTGGGTGCCATGATTGGGTATAAAAGTAGATTCCATGAAATGCTCAGTCATTCACAAACAAGGATGGGGCGAGGGTCACCACTTTGTCAACAAATGCCTGAGCAAATTGTTGAACAGTTTAAGAAAAACCTTTCTCAAGCAGCTATTGCAAGGAATTTAGGGATTTCACCATCTACGCTCCGTAATATCATCAAAGGGTTCAGAGAATCTGGAGAAATCACTGCACGTAAGCAGCTAAGCCCGTGACCTTCCATCCCTCAGGCTGTACTGCATCAACAAGCGACATCAGTGTGTAAAGGATATCACCACATGGTCCCAGGAACACTTCAGAAACCCACTGTCAGTAACTACAGTTGGTCGCTACATCTGTAAGTGCAAGTTGAAACTCTCCTATGCAAGGCGAAAACCGTTTATCAACAACACCCAGAAACGCCGTCGGCTTCGCTGGGCCTGAGCTCATCTAAGATGAACTGATACAAAGTGGAAAAGTGTTCTGTGGTCTGACGAGTCCACATTTCAAATTGTTTTTGGAAACTTTGGACGTCAAAGAGGAAAAGAACCATCCGGATTGTTATAGGCGCAAAGTGTAAAAGGCAGCATGTGTGATGGTATGGGGGTGTATTAGTGCCCAAGACATGGGTAACTTACACATCTGTGAAGGCACCATTAATGCTGAAAGGTACATACAGGTTTTGGAGCAACATATGTTGCCATCCAAGCAACGTTACCATGGACGCCCCTGCTTATTTCAGCAAGACAATGCCAAGCCACGTGTTACATCAACGTGGCTTCACAGTAAAAGAGTGTGGGTTCTAGACTGGCCTGCCTGTAGTCCAGACCTGTCTCCCATTGAAAATGTGTGAAGCCTAAAATAGCACAAGGGAGACCCCCGGACTGTTGAACAACTTAAGCTGTACATCAAGCAAGAATGGGAAAGAATTCCACCTGAGAAGCTTCAAAAATGTGTCTCCTCAGTTCCCAAACCTTTACTGAGTGTTGTTAAAAGGAAAGGCCATGTAACACAGTGGTGAACATGCCCTTTCCCAACTACTTTGGCACGTGTTGCAGCCATGCAACACGTGCCAAAGTAGTAGCATCAGACTGCCGATATTATCGGCCGATAAATGCTTTAAAATGTAATATCGGAAATTATCGGTATCGGTTTCAAAAAGTAAAATGTATGACTTTTTAAAAGGCCGCTGTGTACACGGACGTAGAGAGAAGTACAGAGCGCCAATAAACCTTAAAGGCACTGCCTTTGTGTGCCCGGCCCAATCACATAATATCTACGGCTTTTCACACACACAAGTGAATGCAAGGCATACTTGGTCAACAGCCATACAGGTCACACTGAGGGTGGCCGTATAAACAAGTTTAACACTGTTACAAATATGCGCCACACTGTGAACACACACCAAACAAGAATGACAAACACATTTCGGGAGAACATCCGCACCGTAACACAACATAAACACAACAGAACAAATACCCAGAAGCCCTTGCAGCACTAACTCTTCCGGGACGCTACAATATACACCCCCTGCTATCCCGCCCACCTCAACCTCCTCATGCTCTCTCAGGGAGAGCATGTCCCAAATTCCAAGCTGCTGTTTTGAGGCATGTTAAAAAAAATAATGCACTTTGTGACTTCAATAATAAATAACTTGAGTTGATTTATTTTGTAAAACCTTGTTACATTGTTTAATGCATCCAGCGGGGCATCACAACAAAATGAGGCATAATAATGTGTTCATTCCACCACTGTATATATCGATATCGCTTGATATCGGAATCGGTATTGAAGAGTTGGACAATATCGGACATCTCTACCCAAAATGGGTTTTATTTTACTCTTTCAATGTCTACTCCATCTATTTGTATTTATGTTTGACTTTCCCTTCTACTCTTACCAAATATCATTATTTTAGTTGTACTGAGATTCATAGATAATCTGTTTTTGTCAAACCATCTTTTTCATTTGTTCATTTCTTCTGTCATCATTTGTATTATCTTCTGTGTTCGGAGACAGAGGGACGCTGCAAGCTGACCACACCAAAAATGTTACATTTACATTTACATTTTTACATTTACATTTACATTTTTTACATTTACATTTACATTTTTCACACCAAAAATATTATTTGTATTATCTTCTGTGATCAGAGACAGAGGGACGCTGCAAGCTGACCACACCAAAAATTTTACATTTACATTTACATTTTTTACATTTACATTTACATTTTTCACACCAAAAATGTTATTTGTATTATCTTCTGTGTTCGGAGACAGAGGGACGCTGCAAGCTGACCACACCAAAAATTTTACATTTACATTTACATTTTTACATTTACATTTACATTTTTTACATTTACATTTACATTTTTCACACAAAAAATATTATTTGTATTATCTTCTGTGATCGGAGACAGAGGGACGCTGCAAGCTGACCACACCAAAAATTTTACATTTACATTTTTCACACCAAAAATATTATTTGTATTATCTTCTGTGATCGGAGACAGAGGGACGCTGCAAGCTGACCACACCAAAAATTTTACATTTACATTTACATTTACATTTACATTTTTCACACCAAAAATATTATTTGTATTATCTTCTGTGATCGGAGACAGAGGGACGCTGCAAGCTGACCACACCAAAAATTTTACATTTACATTTTTTACATTTACATTTTTCACACCAAAAATATTATTTGTATTATCTTCTGTGATCGGAGACAGAGGGACGCTGCAAGCTGACCACACCAAAAATTTTACATTTACATTTTTACATTTTTTACATTTACATTTACATTTTTCACACCAAAAATATTATTTGTATTATCTTCTGTGTTCGGAGACAGAGGGACGCTGCAAGCTGACCACACCAAAAAAAAAAAAAAACAGTTTTAATCACTGCTATGTTGGAATTCTTATTAAAATTGATACTGTTGTTGTTATTCTTCATTTTTGTTTGACTACTTTTGGATTGTTTTGTGTCATGTGTGTGTGTCCTCTCTATTGCTCTGCCGATTGCTATTCTGAATGTTGCTGGGTATGGTTTGGCAACTGGAATTGTATTATTATGGTAATAGTTTGTTGGACTGATTAATAAATAAATAAAATTTTAAAACAAATTAATAAAAAAATTAAAAAAAATAATATATATATATATATATATATATATATATATATATATAAATAAATAAATAAAATAAAAAAGCTTGAATAGGAAGGTTTTCATCCAGGATGTCTCTGTACATTGCTGCATTCATCTTTCCCTCTATGCTGACTAGTCTCCCAAGAAAAAAATAACTTTCCATCGACTGATGCGTCTTTAACTGTGATGGTTTAAAATCCATCCACCCAAAATAATTTGCTTCAACTTTTAAAAAAAACCTTCAATGAAATTTGGTATTTTAAGCCAATCCCGAAACATATTTAAGGAATATACAGTGGTGGTCAAAAGTGTACATACACTTGTAAAGAACATCATGTCATGGCTGTCTTGACTTTCTAATCATTTCATCTGACATCACATGGACAAAGATGAGACCTTCTGGCGGAAAGTTCCGTGGTCAGATGAAACAAAAATGGAGCTGTTTGGCCACAATACCCAGCAATATGTTTGGAGGAGAAAAGGTGAGGCCTTTAATCCCAGGAACACCATTCCTGCCGTCAAGCATGGTGGTGGTAGTATTATGCTCTGGGCCTGTTTTGCTGCCAATGGAACTTCTGCTTTAAATGGGACAATGAAAAAGGAGGATTAGCTCCAAATTCTTCAGGACAACCTACCTAAATCATCAGCCCGGAGGTTGGGTCTTGGGCGCAGTTGGGTGTTCCAACAGGACAATGACCCCAAACACACCTCAAAAATGGCTAAATCAGGCTAGAATGAAGGTTTTTAGAATGGCCTTCACCAAAGTCCTGACTTAAAGGTGTGGACAATGCTGAAGAAACAAGTCCATGTCAGAAAAGCAACACATTTAGCTGAACTGCAGCAATTCAGTGGCCTTATTGCAGGTAAACTTGCAAATATGAACATTGCTGTACGTATACTTTTGACCCTCACATTTTCAGTAGAGCCATAATAAATTCATAAAAGAAGCAAACTTCATGAATGTTTTTTGTGAGCAACAAGTATGTGCTCCAATCATCCATCCATCCATCCATCCATCTTCTTCCGCTTATCCGAGGTCGGGTCGCGGGGGCAGCAGCCTAAGCAGGGAAGCCCAGACTTCCCTCTCCCCGGCCACTTCGTCCAGCTCTTCCTGTGGGACCCCAAGGCGTTCCCAGGCCAGCCGGGAGACATAGTCTTCCCAACGTGTCCTGGGTCTTCCCCGTGGCCTCCTACCGGTCGGACGTGCCCTAAACACCTCCCTAGGGAGGCGTTCGGGTGGCATCCTGAGCAGATGCCCGAACCACCTCATCTGGCTCCTCTCCATGTGGAGGAGCAGCGGCTTTACTTTGAGCTCCCCCCGGATGACAGAGCTTCTCACCCTATCTCTAAGGGAGAGCCCCGCCACCCGGCGGAGGAAACTCATTTCGGCCGCTTGTACCCGTGATCTTGTCCTTTCGGTCATAACCCAAAGCTCATGACCATAGGTGAGGATGGGAACGTAGATCGACCGGTAAATTGAGAGCTTTGTCTTCCGGCTCAGCTCCTTCTTCACCACAACGGATCGATACAGCGTCCGCATTACTGAAGACGCCGCACCAATCCGCCTGTCGATCTCACGATCCACTCTTCCCTCACTCGTGAACAAGACTCCGAGGTACTTGAACTCCTCCACTTGGGGCAAAATCTCCTCCCCAACCCGGAGATGGCACTCCACCCTTTTCCGGGCGAGAACCATGGACTCGGACTTGGAGGTGCTGATTCTCATCCCAGTCGCTTCACACTCGGCTGCGAACCGATCCAGCGAGAGCTGAAGATCCTGGCCAGATGAAGCCATCAGGACCACATCATCTGCAAAAAGCAGAGACCTAATCCTGCAGCCACCAAACCAGATCCCCTCAACGCCTTGACTGCGCCTAGAAATTCTGTCCATAAAAGTTATGAACAGAATGGGTGACAAAGGGCAGCCTTGGCGGAGTCCAACCCTCACTGAAAACGTGTCCGACTTACTGCCGGCAATGCGGACCAAGCTCTGGCACTGATCATACAGGGAGCGGACTGCCACAATCAGACAGTCCGATACCCCATACTCTCTGAGCACTCTCCACAGGACTTCCCGAGGGACACGGTCGAATGCCTTCTCCAAGTCCACAAAACACATGTAGACTGGTTGGGCAAACTCCCATGCACCCTCAAGGACCCTGCCGAGAGTATAGAGCTGGTCCACAGTTCCACGACCAGGACGAAAACCACACTGTTCCTCCTGAATCCGAGGTTCGACTATCCGGCGTAGCCTCCTCTCCAGTACACCTGAATAGACCTTACCGGGAAGGCTGAGGAGTGTGATCCCACGATAGTTAGAACACACCCTCCGGTTCCCCTTCTTAAAGAGAGGAACCACCACCCCGGTCTGCCAATCCAGAGGTACCGCCCCCGATGTCCACGCGATGCTGCAGAGTCTTGTCAACCAAGACAGCCCCACAGCATCCAGAGCCTTAAGGAACTCTGGGCGGATCTCATCTACCCTCATCCAATCACTACATCACAAACAAAATAAGACTTGTAGAAATGATTGACAGCCATGACATGATGTTCTTTACAAGTGCATGTAGAATATTAGTATCAAATATAAGACTCCGGGTATGGAGGACTTGTTGCAAGAGCACCATCAGTAGTTTGGAGGTAGTTTAGTAGGTAATGGCCAACTTAAAGGTGTTGTTCCCACACTGGTGTGGAGCGTGGAGTCAGAGGAGAACCTTTTACACACAACCATCCAAAGAAAAGGAACCTACTACAGCCAAGGTCACCTGCACAATGACGACCTGCGGATCTCCTCAGTTCCTTTGTGGGGGGGTTTACATTTACAAAAGACCGGCACGGAAACTTCAAAGTTCTTTTTCATATTGGAGCACATACATACACGGAATAGTCATTTTCTACTCTGGTAGCTAAAACCTTTGATGTGTTGGCTTTCATTCTTTTTATTTCTCTCCCCCTTCCTCAATGTGATGAGGACCTGAAAGTTCTCCTACAGACTATTTGGTGCTGATGCTGCTCTTCTAAAAAAGGAGGGAAAAAAATGTCTTACTTACTATCATCACTCATCCATATGGAGATCACACAGACCTTCCTCCACTGAACACACATCACATTTCAACTTCATTTCACAAAAATAAAAAAAGTCATTGAAATATTTTAATCAAGGGAAGCTCGTTAGCCCTGCAATTAGTGTATTGACAATTATATAAGACCATCCTGAGTACTGTATTTTTCGGAGTATAAGTCGCTCTGCAGTATAAGTCGCACTGGCCGAAAATGCATAATAAAGAAGGAAAAAAACATCAGTGTTGGGTTAGTTACTGAAAAACAGCAACTAGTTACAGTTACTAGTTACTTTATTTCAAAAGTAACTCAGTTACTAACTCAGTTACTTACACTAAAAAGTAATGCGTTACTGTGAAAAGTAACTATTTAGTTACTTCTTTTTTTCCCCTTTTTTATAAGGCTCCCATTAATGCCCTTTTAGCCTTCATTTTAGTACTGTTATTGCACTGGAGAATAATACAATCTGTTGATCAACTTGACATGCATTTGCATCACTGAACTCTGCTAAGCAATGTGCTCTACATACAACACACAAAGACAAAGATATGTTTCAAAGGGCCAATTTATTTCAGGCCAGAACGAATTGACAAAACTATTTTAAATAGCTGCAACATAACATACATAAGTAACAAACAGCATAATAACACAAACACTAACACTAACCACGTTAAACCCAGATTCTGAACTAATAAAGGTCTTAACTCATTCTCTTTCTATGCCACTTCAATATGGAATGCACTCCCAACAGGTGTAAAAGAAAGGGCATCTCTATCCTCCTTCAAAACCGCACTAAAAGAACACCTCCAGGCAACTACAACCCTAAACTAACACCTTCCCTTCCACATAATACCTCTTCGGATTGTAAATAATCAAATGTAGACACTTTTTCTTATACTTTCTGATCTCTCTCTGTGTGTCCACTACTTGCTGTACATATCCTACCAAGTCAGTCCTACACTGTTTCAATGTCCATTTCTCTGATGATGCAATTGTTGATGACTGAAGTGTTGATACCAACCAAACCTAACCCCCCCTCCATATCCCACACCCCGGATTGTAAATAATGTAAATAATTCAATGTGATTATCTTGTGTGACGACTGTATTATGATGATAGTATATATCTGATAGTATATATCTGTATCATGAATCAATTTAAGTGGACCCCGACTTAAACAAGTGGAAAAACTTATTGGGGTGTTACCATTTAGTGGTCAATTGTACGGAATATGTACTGTACTGTGCAATCTACTAATAAAAGTTTCAATCAATCAATCAATCAACAACACAGCTGTAAAGCTGGCATCACCTAAGGAAGGCACACGTGACATACACAGAGCCTAACCAGGCAGATTTGAATTGTTGTTTTGGGCAGTAGACGGGATCTTTGATCCAAGACACAACTTACATTTAACTAAAATGTTCTTTTCTTTGTGCTCGACAAAAGAAAAGAAGTGAGAATATCTCATACTTGCCAACCCTCCCGAATTTCACTGCCTCTCCCCGGGACAACCATTCTCCAAATTTCTCCCGATTTCCAGCCGGACTTAAGGCACGCCCCCTCCCGGTCCGTGCGGATCTGAGTGGGGACAGCCTGTCGTCACGTCCGCTTGGCCAACCAAAAAGTAACCACAGAACACTATACCGTATAGTCGTAGTGTTCTGTGGTTACTTTTTTGTTGGCCAACGGTTGTATTGCGCACCCCCCTCCCCTCCCCTCCCCTTCCCACACCCTGACACACACACACACACACACACAGAGAGAGAGAGCGCAGAGGAAGAATCAGAAGCATGTCATTGCTTCGCTGCTATAAAACACGATCAGATCCTCAGTTTCTAGCCGATACTACATAAAAAATAACGTAAAATAACGCAGTAACGCATCATGTAGTAACGGTAACTGAGTTACTGAATATAAAAAATAACGCGTTAGATTACTAGTTACCGCCGAAACTAACGGCGTTACAGTAACGCGTTACTTTGTAACGCGTTAGTCCCAACACTGAAAAACATGTATAAGTTGCACTGGAGTATAAGTCGCATTTTTTGGGGAAATGTATTTGATAAAAGCCAACAGCAAGAATAGACATTTGAAAGGCAATTGAAGATAAATAAAGAATAGTGAACAACAGGCTGAATAAGTGTACGTTATATGAGGCATAAATAACCAACTGGTATGTTAACGTAACATATTATGGTAAGAGTCATTCAAATAACTATAACATATAGAACATGCTATACCAGGGGTCGGCAACCCGCGGCTCTAGAGCCGCATGCGGCTCTTTAGCGCCGCCCTAGTGGCTCTCTGGAACTTTTTAAAAAAATGTATGAAAAATAGAAAAAGATGAGGGGAAAAAAATATAATTTTTGTGTTAATATGCTTTCTGTAGGAGGACAAACATAACACAAACCTCCCTAATTGTTACAAAGCACACTATTTATATTAAACATGCTTCACTGATTCCAGTATTAGGCCAGCACCGTTTTGTCCTACTAATTTTGGCGGTCCTTGAACTCACCATAGTTTGTTTACATGTATAACTTTCTCCGACTTTCTATGACGTGTTTTATGCCACTTCTTTTTCTGTCTCATTTTGTCCACCAAACTTTAAACGTTGTGCATGAAAGGTGAGTTTTGTTGATGTTATTGACTTGTGTGGAGTGCTAATCAGACATATTTGGTCACTGCATGACTGCAAGCTAATCGATGCTAACATGCTATTTAGGCTAGCTATATGTACATATTGCATCATTATGCCTCATTTGTAGCTATATTTGAGCTCATTTAGTTTCCTTTAAGTCCTCTTAATTCAATTTATATCTCATGACACACTATCTGTATGTAATATGGCTTTTAATTTTTTGCAGCTCCAGACAGATTTGTTTTTGTATTTTTGGTCCAATATGGCTCTTTCAACATTTTGGGTTGCCGACCCCTGGACTAGACGTATAAGATTTCATGGGATTTAGCGATTAGGAGTGACAGATTGTTTGGTAAACGTATAGTACAGGGGTCGGCAACCCAAAATGTTGAAAGAGCCATATTGGACCAAAAATACAAAAACAAATCTGTCTGGAGCCGCAGAAAATTAAAAGCCATATTTCATAGAGACAGTGTGTCATGAGATATAAATTGAATTAAGAGGACTTAAAGGAAACTAAATGAGCTCAAATATAGCTACAAACGAGGCATAATGATGCAATATGTACATATAGCTAGCCTAAATAGCATGTTAGCATCGATTAGCTTGCAGTCATGCAGTGACCAAATATGTCTGATTAGCACTCCACACAAGTCAATAACATCAACAAAACTCACCTTTGTGCATTCATGCACAACGTTTAACGTTTGGTGGACAAAATGAGACAGAAAAAGAAGTGGCATAAAACACGTCCTAGAAAGTCGGAGAAAGTTATACATGTAAACAAACTATGGTGAGTTCAAGGACCGCCAAAATTAGTAGGACAAAACGGTGCTGGCCAAATACTGGAATCAGTGAAGCATGTTTAATATAAACAGTGTGCTTTATAACAATTAGGGAGGTTTGTGTCATGTTTGTCCTCCTACAGAAACCATATTAAAACAAAAATTATATTTTTTTCCCCCCTCATCTTTTTCTATTTTTCATACATTTTTAAAAAAGTTCCAGAGAGCCACTAGGGCGGCGCTAAAGAGCCGCATGCGGCTCCAGAGCCGCGGGTTGCCGACCCCTGGTCTAGTCTCTTACGTGAATGAGATCAATAATATTATTTGATATTTTACGCTAATGTGTTCATCATTTCACACATAAGTCGCACCAAATAATGAAAAAAAACTGCGACTTATAGTCAGAAAAATACGGTACCGGTATATAGGACGACACCTTTAAAAACAATATTATATAATTTAATATACAACGTTAGATTACACATTATGCCAATATTTTGGTACAGGTACCAAAATGTATGTCAATACTTTTTCTAAATAAAGGGGACCACAAAAATGTCATTATTGTCTTTATTGTAACAACAAATGTTAGGGTACATGAAACATATGTTTATTATTGTCATTTAGTCCTTAAATAAAATGTTGAACATACTAGACAACTTGTCTTTTAGTAGTAAGTAAACAAACAAAGACTGCTAATTAGTCTATGCAGTAACATATTGTGTCATTTATACACCTATTATTTTGTACACATTATGAAGGACAAACTGTAAAAATGGATTATTAATCTACTTGTTCATTTACTGTAAATATCTGCTTATTTTCTGTTTTAACATGTTCTATCTACACTTCTGTTAAAATGTAATAATCACTTATTCTTCTCTTCTTTGATACTTGACATTAGTTTTGGATGATACCACACATTTAGGTATGGATCCGATATCAAGTAGTTGCAGGATCATACAATAACATATAATACCTAATAAACCAAAAATAATATGGTTAAAAAATATTGATGTAAAGGGTAGGTGTCGCACTGTTTTTCTGTTTTAACATGTTCTATCTACACTTCTGTTAAAATGTAATAATCACTTATTCTTCTGAATAAGTGCTGGGTATTGTGGCCAAACAGCTCCATTTTTCTTTCCTACCAGAAGGTCTGCACTTTACACGACTTAAATTAAGTACGTACAACAATAAAACTCAGCACACATTGTGTTATTATTTTTGTTTTGTTGACTAAAGTGTTTCATACGTTCTGCTCTTGATTTAATGCTGATGATCAATTTAAATATATTACTTATTGATTATATTTTTTATTATATATATATATATATATATATATATATATCTTAATAAGGTTATCCAAAAAATAGTGCTCGATACCGTAGTAGAGCGCAATATATGTACATATACAGGTAAAAGCCAGTAAATTAGAATATTTTGAACTGATGGTGGAAACTTTACACTAGACTTCAGGCAACGTGGATCCTGTGCCTCTCCTGTCTTCCTCCAGACTCTGGGACCTCGATTTCCAAAGGAAATGCAAAATTTGCATGGTTGGGTGATGGTTTGGGGTGCCATGTCATCTGCTGGTGTCGGTCCACTCTGTTTCCTGAGATCCAGGGTCAACGCAGCCGTCTACCAGCAAGTTTTAGAGCACTTCATGCTTCCTGCTGCTGACCTGCTCTATGGAGATGGAGATTTCAAGTTCCAACAGGACTTGGCGCCTGCACACAGCGCAAAATCTACCCGTGCCTGGTTTACGGACCATGGTATTTCTGTTCTAAATTGGCCCGCCAACTCCCCTGACCTTAGCCCCATAGAAAATCTGTGGGGTATTGTGAAAAGGAAGATGCAGAATGCCAGACCCAAAAACGCAGAAGAGTTGAAGGCCACTATCAGAGCAACCTGGGCTCTCATAACACCTGAGCAGTGCCAGAAACTCATCGACTCCATGCCACGCCGCATTAACGCAGTAATTGAGGCAAAAGGAGCTCCAACCAAGTATTGAGTATTGTACATGCTCATATTTTTCATTTTCATACTTTTCAGTTGGCCAACATTTCTAAAAATCCCTTTTTTGTATTAGCCTTAAGTAATATTCTAATTTTGTGACACACGGAATTTTGGATTTTCATTTGTTGCCACTTCAAATCATCAACATTAAATGAAATAAACATTTGAATGCATCAGTCTGTGTGCAATGAATAAATATAATGTACAAGTTACACCTTTTGAATGCAATTACTGAAATAAATCAAGTTTTTCAAAATATTCTAATTTACTGGCTTTTACCTGTATGTATATATATATATATATATATATATATATATATATATATATATATATATATATATATAGTTTAAACAAGGATTTCCTGTTTTTATGTCAGGCAAATTGATGCACTTTAAAGCTTTTCTGTTACAGACTGAAAAACAATGTTAGTAAAATTATCATTTTTAATGGTAATCTATATTAATTTTTGTTGTCTTTAATGTTAATAAGGATACAATTTTGCAGAGGTGTACTTGTATCAATCGTATAGACAAAGGATACTATTAATAGTCATGGCTTTCTTTGTTAAGTACATACGTCCGCATGTGTTCATTCATAGTTTTGATGTGACAATCTTGTTAGAGTAATTATATATAAATTATCACTAGGGATGATGCTTGATAAGAAATTATCGAGTTCGAGCCTATTATCGAATCTTCTTATCGAACCGATTCCTTATCGAATCCAGATAGGTTGTTGTATATGGGAAAAAACACAATATTTGGTTTAACAAACGCTCACTTTTATTTTATAAGAACAAAATAATAAAATAAAATAAATATTGACTGTTACCCCCCTAAAAAAAAAAAAAAAAAAAATATTGACTGTTGTTACCCAAAGTATATTAAGTGGGATTTTTCAGAAAAACATATATACAGTAACACAAAAACAACCTGTCTCTGTGATCACTATAGGTGTATAAATAATAATATAGTGTTAAATAAAATCAGTTCCTTGGGCACAAAACTGAAAATAATACAGCTCTCCAAAAAGTGCACTTCTGCTGCTATTGGAACATACTAACTACACACACAGGCAGACAGCTAACAAACAATACAAGATGTCTAATAAAGTTCCAAAGCAGATGAATCCATTTAGGCTCTTTATTGTTGTTGATCTTGCTTTGTCTTTTCCTATCTTTACTTTTGTCTTGCACTAAACTGTTTTTTTTGTATTTAAACTGAAATACACACAATGACAAATGTATAAGCTATGTGATTCAATGAACATACTGAAATGTAAATATTAGCTTCACACAAATATACAGTACTATCATCAAACAAATACTTCTGAGTGTTGAAACTATTTCGATGGTGGAAATATACGACTGGCAGCCATTTTAAGTCCTCAAAACATCCATTGAAACAGTGCACAAAAATCGTTTTTCAATAAACATCTTAGTATCAAACTTAATCACTTTCCACCTTAATATTGAGTTACATAAACAAGTTAAACAGTTTACTTACAGACTTATCTTATCCAAGGCTTGTAGGAGCTAACACAACTTGTCTACTTCTCAATTGTCTCAACCCGGAAGTGCCCAAACTAATGACGCGTAGTATTTTCATATCGCCACAAGGTGTCAGTAGGAGTCTACAATCAAATGGGCATGACATTGCCCATTTGGGATTAGTTCCCAGGGATTCGAATAAAGAACCAACCTCTTTTTCTTTACTATAGGGATCTCGATAACGGGTACCGGTTCTCAAAAAGGAAGGAGTCCGAGGACTCGGTTCTTTTCTTATCGAACTGGGAAAACCGGTTTCGAGCATCATCCCTAGTTATCACACAACTCTTATGCTTAAAGGCCGTTGCTCTAGTTATTATCTATTGTGCTCAAGTTGTACTTTTTCTGTTTCGTGCAAAAGCACACAACTTGTTATCTTCCACTGCATGTGAGGAGTGGCCTCGCCGCAGATGTTTCCTGTCTTTCAGCCTGCTAACAGCCTAAGGAGGAACCAGCACCTCAACGAAGATAAGTCATATCAACAGCGGGCAGACAAAGCAGAGACAGGGATGAGATGCTCGCATAATATGTGACTCCTCCCTTTAGAAGCAGCCTCAGCGATGTAACTAGGGAACGTCCTAAACTGAATAAATAGAGGAGCGCGGGGACTGTTCCTCAGAGCGTAGGGTGAGACTGTAACTGAGTGCGCAGCTCCATGCGTCCTCCACATGAGTAAAATTTAACTCTTGTCTCTGCCTGATTCCTTGCTTCTTGTTCTGTTTAATAGATGGTTCGGTGCTTAAACCTGACAATCCACAATGTAAATGGTCATGAAAATAAAGAAAACACATTGAATGAGGAGAAGGTGTGTCCAAATTGTACATCAGATTAGGGATGTCCCGATCCGATATTTGGATCGGATCGGCTGCCGATATTTGCCAAAAATTGCGTATCGGCAAGGCATGGGAAAATGCCGATCCAGATCCAGTTTAAAAAAAAAAACTCCGGTCCGTGTTTTCCAACGCACCGATTTAAATAATACATTCCACTTTTCTGCTGCTCCGTAATTTCCGTTCCGCATTTTCCAGCACACCTTCAACACATCCACGGGTCTGTGGATTCTCACGCAGTTGCTTTTAGCTGCTGGCATTACACGACAGGCTCTTCTCACTCTTTCCTGTGTCTCCCTCTCACAGACAGCGAGCGCACCTTCTTACACACGTCACATACTGTCACGTCATACGTCACATACTGTCACGTCATACGTCACATACTGTCACGTCATACGTCACATACGTATACGCCCTTTCCCAGCAGAGAGGTAGCAGCACGGCTAACGTTAGCTGTGATGCTAGCGCAGCCGTGCGAGCAACGCTCCCTCTAAGGTGCTCGCCTGTGCTATTGCGCACTGTTTAAGCGTCCTCTGCGCATAGCAAATCTATGCCACGCACAAAATCAAATAAAAAAAATAAGTGCATAACAATTTTCGACACACGGACACGACAGAGAAAACAGTTTTCGTCATCATTGTTCAAATATTGTGACGTCTGTCGAGACGCTCATCTCCATTCGGTGCCACACGCCCACACCATCAAAATGCTGAGGCAAAAATTTCCACATCAACACCGTATGAAAAAATTAGTGATTTTTTTTAGTTGTGATTTCCTTCTCTGCATGAAAGTTTAAAAGTAGCATATATTAATGCAGTATGAAGAAGAATGTTTGAATGTAGACATGCAAGCCTTGAAAGAAAATGTTGAAAATCAAGACTACATTTCCTGCAAATGGGTGCATTTCTACCCTATATTTTAACTTTAGATTTATTCTCATATCAAACTCTTTTGGCTGTCTTTTTGACACTTACATCCGGCGCCCCCTCCACACCTTGGATTATAAATAATGTAAATAATTCAATGTGATTATCTTGTGTGATGACTGTATTATGATGATAGTATATATCTGATAGTATATATCTGTATCATGAATCAATTTAAGTGGACCCCGACTTAAACAAGTGTAAAAACTTATTGGGGTGTTACCATTTAGTGGTCAATTGTACGGAATATGTACTTCACTGTGCAACCTACCCTATTTTCCGCACCATAAGGCGCCCTGGGTTATAAGCCGCGCCTTCAATGAACGGCATATTTCAAAACTTTGTCCACCTATAAGCCGCCCCGTGTTATAAGCCGCATCTAACTGCGCTAAAGGAATGTCAAAAAAACAGTCAGATAGGTCAGTCAAACTTTAATAATATATTAAAAACCAGCGTGATGTGGGCGCGCATGGAGTCGTATATCAACATGGACGGAGCTGCGTGAAAAAAGCCACCCGGCCTCTTCGCGTAAACTTAAACTTACCTTAACCACTCGCTCATCTTTTCTTCATTCATCCCTTCGAGTTAGCTTTTATGATGACGCCGGCTGGAAAGGTCTCTTTTGGCAAGGTCTTCCTTTTGAATATCACCATGGGTGGAAGTTTCTGGCCATTAGCATGGCAAGCTAGAACCACAGTGAAGGATGACTTCTCATTCCCTGTGGTGCGAATATTCACCGTACGTGCTCCCGTTGTATCCACAGTGCGGTTCACAGGAATATCAAAAGTCAGTGGAACCTCGTCCATGTTGATAATGTTCTCTGGCCGGATCTTTTTTTCAGCTATCTTGTTTTTACAATATGCACGGAGAGTAGCCAGCTTTTCTTGAAAGTCTTTAGGCAGCTGCTGTGAAATAGTAGTCCGTGTGCGGATGGAGAGATTGCGTCTTTTCATGAACCGGAAACCTGTCGCTTAGTAGGAGCCATTTTGTGGTCTTTACAGATGTAAACACACAAAGGAAATGAAACGTACGGTAATATCCGCGCGCTTCTTCTTCTTCTACGCGGGCGGGTGGTTGCTTACAGTAGAAGAAGAAGCGCTTCCTGTTCTATGGGGGCGGGTGCTTACCTTGGCGGTTGCTTGCGTAGAAGAAGAAGCACTTCCTCTTCTACGGGGAAAAAAGATGGCGGCTGTTTACCGTAGTTGCGAGACCGAAACTTTATGAAAATGAATCTTAATATTAATCCATATATAAAGCGCACCGGGTTATAAGCCGCACTGTCAGCTTTTGAGTAAATTTGTGGTTTTTAGGTGCGGCTAATAGTGCGGAAAATACGGTACCTTGAAGGTAGAAAAACGCTATACAAGTATAAACCTTTTACCATTTATTTTAGTCAGATTATCATACAAACTTAACAGCAAATCGACAACAGAAAGAAAGAAGGAAAAGTCAAAAGGCTCAAATGGAAAACTGTTGCAAAAACACGTGCAACCTTCTTGGAAAG
The DNA here is from genome assembly GCF_033978685.3 of Nerophis lumbriciformis. Classification (NCBI taxonomy): domain Eukaryota; kingdom Metazoa; phylum Chordata; class Actinopteri; order Syngnathiformes; family Syngnathidae; genus Nerophis; species Nerophis lumbriciformis. Next base: position 44,206,738 of record NC_084564.2, read on the forward strand.
ACGAGTGTTTCCTCTGCAACGTGCTGGTAAGTCAGAGAGCATGAGGGAAATGTAAAGTGGAGAATAAACAGACTTATCATGAATGTGCAGGTCCAGTCCAGTGTCACAGTGCTAAAAAGAAAGTGTTAAGTGTCACAACAAGACAGCTGCTGAACTAATCTGACCACACCACAACTGCTCTGTTCAACGCACAAAGAATCATCCAAGCCTTTGGTCAGAGGCAAACAAGTTTCAGTGTGTTACAGGAGCGTACACACCAGGAAATAAACAAACAAAAAAAAAAACTACCTCTTGATTTACATAGAAAAAGTTAGATGCTGGCTTCCATTTTCCTGATGTTCACGATCAACCTCTTGCAGTAGTCCTTGTGGTCCACAGGCTTCACGTCCAGCACGGTGGCCTTGATCCTGGACTCATCCTGACAAGAGAACCTTGGATTTAGCATTTCAAGGAACTACTGTTCGACTGTCACAGGTAGCACCTAAACCAGGGTTTTTTTTTACGAAGGGTATTGATTTTTGAAATATGTAAAGCAGCGTTTCTCAAAGTGTGGGGCGCGCCCCACTGGTGGGGAATAGAGACATGACAGGTGGGGCGCGAGGAACGGGAGGAAATTTCACTTAAAAAAATTTTTTTTCATTATTATATTCTTAGATTATTTTTTTACTATGCTTTCATTTTCTATACACACTGTAAATCACTTTGTGATTATGTCTGTGAAATCCGCTATATAAATAAATGGAAATTACCGGTACTTATTTTTACTGTAGGCTTTATATTTCTCGGTACGAGCGAAAGTTTGACAGACATAGCAACAGTAACTAATGGGGGCGGGGCTAAGCGGAACAAACTTTCGCGCGGATGGGTAGCAGGCTAATGTGTGGACCACAATTACACAAATATATACATTTGTGACTCGCACCTCAAAGGTCGTCGAGCCAGCGCCTGCAGAGAAACAAAAATGTGACGGGCACACACTGTGTCATTCACCGGGAAGCACTCGCGTCAAGGCAGCTCAGCCCCGAACTCAATGAGGTTTTAACATGTTGTGAGCGCGGTAAATTTGATCAAAACACGACCACTGAAAGTGCGACTGTTCTCTGCACTGTGTGAGGAAATGGGAGCTGATCATACAGCCGTGCTGTTTCACAGTGAAGCAAGGTGGCTCTCCTGGGGGAAAGTGCTGTCACTTGCCCTGTCTTGCCAAATGCATAGCTCCTCTTTTTTTTTTTTGCAGGGATTGCAAAGTGGCACTTTTATTGTATTTATTATTGAACTTGATGCAAGTTATTTGATTAATTATTGAACTTGATGCAAGTTATAACACTTTTTTTGATTTATTATTGAACTTGATGCAAGTTATAACACTTTTGTTTTATTTATTATTGAACTTGATGCAAGTTATAACACTTTTTTTGATTTATTATTGAACTTCATGCAAGTTATTTGATTTATTATTGAACTTGATGCAAGTTATAACACTTTTATTTGATTTATTATTGAACTTGATGCAAGTTATAACACTTTTTTATTTATTATTGAACGTGATGCAAGTTATAACACTTTTTTTGATTTATTATTGAACTTGATGCAAGTTATAACACTTTTGTTTTATTTATTATTGAACTTGATGCAAGTTATAACACTTTTTTTGATTTATTATTGAACTTGATGTAAGTTATTTGATTTATTATTGAACTTGATGCAAGTTATAACACTTTTTTTGATTTATTATTGAACGTGATGCAAGTTATAACACTTTTTTTGATTTATTATTGAACTTGATGCAAGTTATAACACTTTTTTTGATTTATTATTGAACGTGATGCAAGTTATAACACTTTTTGATTTATTGTTGAACTTGATGCAAGTTATAAATAAATAAATGATAAATGGGTTGTACTTGTATAGCGCTTTTCTACCTTCAAGGTACTCAAAGCGCTTTGACACTACTTCCACATTTACCCATTCACACACACATTCACACACTGATGGGAGCTGCCATGCAAGGCGCTAACCAGCATAACACTTTTTTTGATTTATTATTGAACTTGATGCAAGTTATAACACTTTTTTTGATTTATTATTGAACTTGATGCAAGTTAACACTTTTTTTGATTTATTATTGAACGTGATGCAAGTTATAACACTTTTATTTATTTATTATTGAACTTGATGCAAGTTATAACAGTTTTTTTGATTTATTATTGAACGTGATGCAAGTTATAACACTTTTTTTGATTTATTATTGAACGTGATGCAAGTTATAACACTTTTTTTTATTTATTATTGAACTTGATGCAAGTTATAACACTTTTTTTTATTTATTATTGAACTTGATGGAAGTTATTTTATTTATTATTGAACTTGATGTTATTTTATGTTATTGAGTTTGAATGTATACAACTTGATGTTCAATAAATTTGAAAATGTTAAAGCTTGGCATTAGCGCTCTGTTGGGGGCGATGGGGGCAGGTGGGGCTTGAAAACTCCCCCTTGTCCAAAGTGGGGGATGACAAAAAAAAGTTTGAGAGCCACTGATGTAAAGTAAGAAGGAATATAAAATACCATATACATACATCATACTTGCCAACCTTGAGACCTCCAATTTCGGGAGGTGTGGGGGGTGGGGGGGCGTGGTTAAGAGGGGAGGAGTATATTGACAGCTAGAATTCACCAAGTCAAGTATTTCATTATATATATATATATATATATATATATATATATATATATATATATATATATATACATCCTGAAAATATGCAAACCAAACTGTGTTTAGATAATTGATACTTCAAACTTGCATAAATAAATATCAAGGAATATAACATAACTTGGCTTCTGAGAGTTTCAAAATGTAATGAATAAAATGTTAAAGTTGTTGATAAACAAGCAATTATTTTAATAATTAAATATGGTCATTCCAAATGAATTATTATGATCATTTAAAATTAATTATTTCAAATATGTATATTTTAATGTATAATTCTATGGCTGAGTGTAATAAGGAGTCAGAAAAAATACAAATAAAAATATAATTAATTTTGATGTTTTTAGCAAAATATAGTAAAAAAAATTTATTTTTATTTTTTAATTAATATATATATTTATTTTTAGGTAAGATAAACATAATATTACAATTTATCTCTAGTCTGGATGATTTAGTTCTTGTCACCCTGTTGTCCTCCCGTCATGAAAAAAGGCTGTCCTCACTCAGGTCCGCATGGAGCTGGAGGGGGCGTGGCCTCCAGCTCCGGCTGAAAATCGGGAGATTTTCGGGAGAATATTTGTCCCGGGAGGTTTTCGGGAGAGGCGCTGAATTTCGGGAGTCTCCCGGAAAATTCGGGAGGGTTGGCAAGTATGACATATATATATATATATATATATATATATATATATACATATACATACATATACATAATGTATTTCAGTTTTAGGAGTTAAATGGTGGAAGAAGCTCAGTGATGAGTTGAAGACATGTACTTCTTTAAGCTTTAAGAAAACCTTGAAAGGTGAAATAATGGAAAATGATAAAATATAGTAACAATTACTTTCATCCCATTGATTTTCTTAACGTTGATTTTCCAGGTACCGGTAATCTATTTTTCAAAAAAGGTATAGGATAGGCAAATATAAGCTTTGGCTTCAGCCTATTCCTTTTTCGGTCATTATTTTTCTTTTCTTTTTGTGTAAATGTGTATGATTGTTAAATATGTATCATCTGTGCTGTTAAACTGCTCACACAAAATGGTTGATGGTTGATTATATGACCGAAATAAACTTATTTTATTCATTCATTCAAATGCAATAATAATAATAATAGATTTTATTTGTAAAAAAGCACTTTACATTGCGCAAACAACCTCAAAGTGCTATAAAGTATTAAAAAAATAAATAAATAAATAAAATTAAAATAAAAAAATTAAAAGATAATAAAAATAAATAAAAATAAAAACTAGAACAGGCTTATAGCTAGAACTAGTATGCATACCGTATTTTTCGGGCTATAAGTCGCAGTTTTTTTTCATAGTTTGGCCGGGGGTGCGACTTATACTCAGGAGCGACTTATGTGTGAAATGATTAACACATTAGCGTAAAATATCAAATAATACCCAGCACTTATTCTGAAGAATAAGTGATTATTACATTTTAACAGAAGTGTAGATAGAACATGTTAAAACAGAAAAACAGTGCGACACCTACCCTTTACATCAATATTTTTTAACCATATTATTTTTGGTTTATTAGGTGTTATATTTTATTGTATGATCCTGCAACTACTTGGTATCGGATCCATACCTAAATGTGTGGTATCATCCAAAACTAATGTCAAGTATCAAAGAAGAGAAGAATAAGTGATTATTACATTTGAACAGAAGTGTAGATAGAACATGTTAAAACAGAAAATAAGCAGATATTAACAGTAAATGAACAAGTAGATTAATAGTCCATTTTTACAGTTTGTCCCTCATAATGTGTACAAAATAATAGGTGTATAAATGACACAATATGTTACTACATACGACTAATTAGGAGTCTTTGTTTGTTTACTTACTACTAAAAGACAAGTTGTCTAGTATGTTCAACATTTTATTTAAGGACTAAATTACAATAATAAACATATGTTTCATATACACTAACAGTTTTTGTTCAAATAAAGACAATAATGACATTTTTTGTGGTCCCCTTTATTTAGAAACAGTATCGAAATACATTTTGGTACCGGTACTAAAATATTGGTATGGGAACAACCCTAATAATATGTAATCTAATGTTGTATATTAAATTATATAATATTGTTTTTAAAGGAGGTGTCCGCCTATATACTGTATTTTTCGGACTATAAGTGGCAGTTTTTTTTCATGGTTTGGCGGGGGTGCGACTTATACTCAGGAGCGACTTAAGTGTGAAATGATGAACACATTAGCGTAAAATATCAAATAATATTATTGATCTCATTCACGTGAGAGACTAGACGTATAAGATTTCATGGGATTTAGCGATTAGGAGTGACAGATTGTATAGCATGTTCTATATGTTATAGTTATTTGAATGACTCTTACCATAATATGTTACGTTAACATACCAGTTGGTTATTTATGCCTCATATAACGTACACTTATTCAGCCTGTTGTTCACTATTCTTCATTTATTTTAAATTGCCTTTCAAATGTCTATTCTTGCTGTTGGCTTTTATCAAATACATTTCCCCCCAAAAATGCGACTTATACTCCAGTGCGACTTATGTATACAATTTAAAATGCCTAAATCATTTTAGAAAATATTTAGTAAAATTGGTAAAAATTTGTAAAAATGGTAAGTCAAGGTGACAAGCAGATATTTAGTATTTATTGTTATTTTTACAAACTATCATACGGTATATAATAATTAGGGGTGCTTAAAAATGTTTTTATCACATTTGAATCCCGATTTTTTTAGTACCGTATTTTTCGGACTACAGGTAAAAGCCAGTAAATTAGAATATTTTGAAAAACTTGATTTATTTCAGTAATTGCATTCAAAAGGTGTAACTTGTACATTATATTTATTCATTGCACACAGACTGATGCATTCAAATGTTTATTTCATTTAATTTTGATGATTTGAAGTGGCAACAAATGAAAATCCAAAATTCCGTGTGTCACAAAATTAGAATATTACTTAAGGCTAATACAAAAAAGGGATTTTTAGAAATGTTGGCCAACTGAAAAGTATGAAAATGAAAAATATGAGCATGTACAATACTCAATACTTGGTTGGAGCTCCTTTTGCCTCAATTACTGCGTTAATGCGGCGTGGCATGGAGTCGATGAGTTTCTGGCACTGCTCAGGTGTTATGAGAGCCCAGGTTGCTCTGATAGTGGCCTTCAACTCTTCTGCGTTTTTGGGTCTGGCATTCTGCATCTTCCTTTTCACAATACCCCACAGATTTTCTATGGGGCTAAGGTCAGGGGAGTTGGCGGGCCAATTTAGAACAGAAATACCATGGTCCGTAAACCAGGCACGGGTAGATTTTGCGCTGTGTGCAGGCGCCAAGTCCTGTTGGAACTTGAAATCTCCATCTCCATAGAGCAGGTCAGCAGCAGGAAGCATGAAGTGCTCTAAAACTTGCTGGTAGACGGCTGCGTTGACCCTGGATCTCAGGAAACAGAGTGGACCGACACCAGCAGATGACATGGCACCCCAAACCATCACCCAACCATGCAAATTTTGCATTTCCTTTGGAAATCGAGGTCCCAGAGTCTGGAGGAAGACAGGAGAGGCACAGGATCCACGTTGCCTGAAGTCTAGTGTAAAGTTTCCACCATCAGTGATGGTTTGGGGTGCCATGTCATCTGCTGGTGTCGGTCCACTCTGTTTTCTGAGATCCAGGGTCAACGCAGCCGTCTACCAGCAAGTTTTAGAGCACTTCATGCTTCCTGCTGCTGACCTGCTCTATGGAGATGGAGATTTCAAGTTCCAACAGGACTTGGCGCCTGCACACAGCGCAAAATCTACCCGTGCCTGGTTTACGGACCATGGTATTTCTGTTCTAAATTGGCCCGCCAACTCCCCTGACCTTAGCCCCATAGAAAATCTGTGGGGTATTGTGAAAAGGAAGATGCAGAATGCCAGACCCAAAAACGCAGAAGAGTTGAAGGCCACTATCAGAGCAACCTGGGCTCTCATAACACCTGAGCAGTGCCAGAAACTCATCGACTCCATGCCACGCCGCATTAACGCAGTAATTGAGGCAAAAGGAGCTCCATCCAAGTATTGAGTATTGTACATGCTCATATTTTTCATTTTCATACTTTTCAGTTGGCCAACATTTCTAAAAATCCCTTTTTTGTATTAGCCTTAAGTAATATTCTAATTTTGTGACACACGGAATTTTGGATTTTCATTTGTTGCCACTTCAAATCATCAAAATTAAATGAAATAAACATTTGAATGCATCAGTCTGTGTGCAATGAATAAATATAATGTACAAGTTACACCTTTTGAATGCAATTACTGAAATAAATCAAGTTTTTCAAAATATTCTAATTTACTGGCTTTTACCTGTATAAGTCGCAGTTTTTTTTTCATAGTTTGGCCGGGCTCAGGTGCGATTTATATATATTTTTTTCCTTCTTTATTATGCATTTTCGGCCGGTGCGACTTATTCTCCGAAAATAAGGTAAATCTAAAAAAAGTTTTTTTTTTTTAAAAGGGTTTTTAAGCCTTTTTTAAAAGCATCCACAGTCTGTGGTGCCCTCAGGTGGTCAGGGAGAGCGTTCAACAGACTGGGAGCGGCGGAGCAGAAAGCCCGGTCTCCCATTGTTCGTAGCTTTGTCAACACTGTCTGAAGACCCTCAGTTCAGTTTGTGTTTTTCCATTTCAGATCATTCACATTTTACGCCAACTTTCGGACCCCGGATCGGATTTATTCCCCCAATTCCTTTAATAATGAAGAGTGTGTTTCGATATCGGAGCCAATCGAAATTGATGCTGATCAGGATTCCACTGTATAGCAAGCGGAGTTGTAAATATCCTCTACACATGTTGCATGAGTTGTGTTAATATTTGATTTAAGGGAGGCTATTTAAAAGAAGGAGCTAATAACAGGTGGGCATGGCGACCTTCAAAATTGCTGAGAAAGCGCTTTCTTGGCCTAATGATGTTTTGATGATACTACACTTCTCAAAGGGCAGCTATAAAACAATTGAAGCCTAATTGGTTTTGTTCCGGACTTCACTTTAACAAAAGAAGATGGTGGTGTTACACAAGGGCTGGCCTGGAGTATTAAGGAGGGGGCATTTGGCAGGTGTTGAAGCAAAGGTGGTTTTTGGGGGGCAGCGTCCATGCTGTGTCGCATCACAGTGGCCTTTTCTGTGCGGCCGCTGGCTAGACTCCAGACTTCCTGCTCGGAGCCGCAGCCCAATCAATTCTTTTATGCGCCGCACAACAAACCTTCATCTGTGCAGCCCAGTGAACTGGGACCGCAACAAAGCTATGTATGTACCTATAAGGCCATGAAGATGAGCCTCACTGTCAGTCAAGAAGAGAGCAAGTGGCCTTAGTGGTTAGAGTGTCCGCCCTGAGATGGGTAGGTTGTGAGTTCAAACCCCGGCCGAGTCATAGCAAAGACTATAAAAATGGGAGCCATTACCTCCCTGCTTGGCACTCGGCATCAAGGCTTGGAATTGGGGGTTAAATCACCAAAAATGATTCCTGGGCGCGGCCACCGCTGCTGCTCACTGCTCCCCTCACCTCCCAGGGGGTGAACAAGGGTGATGGGTCAAATGCACAGGACACATTTCACCACACCTAGTGTGTGTGTGTGACTATCATTGCTACTTTAACTTAATTTAATTAAAATATACTATTAATAATATTATTATAAACATGGAAGATTAACAAAATCAACCAGGTTTAACAGACTAATTACAATTTGATCGTTAGTGTGTATTTCATGGCTGCTTTTTTTTTTAATTAATTGACATTATAGATGCGGGTATTAACCTGTGATTAATCATTATTAATGGAAATGCATATGCATTTGATTATTAGATTTCTTTCTGAATAACTTGCTTTAAAATCATAAATAAAGGTGACAAGCAGATCATTTTTTGTTTTTATCTCACAAATAGTTTTGCAATAATAATGATAAATAATAATAATAATAATACATTTTATTTGGTATAGTGTAGTGACGATAAATGCTTTAAAATGTAATATCAGAAATTATCTCACAAATAGTTTTGCAATAATAATGATAAATAATAATAATAATACATTTTATTTGGTATAGTGTAGTGACGATAAATGCTTTAAAATGTAATATCAGAAATTATCTCACAAATAGTTTTGCAATAATAATAATAAATAATAATAATAATAATACATTTTATTTGGTATAGTGTAGTGACGATAAATGCTTTAAAATGTAATATCAGAAATTATCTCACAAATAGTTTTGCAATAATAATAATAAATAATAATAATAATAATACATTTTATTTGGTATAGTGTAGTGACGATAAATGCTTTAAAATGTAATATCAGAAATTATCTCACAAATAGTTTTGCAATAATAATAATAATAAATAATAATAATACATTTTATTTGGTATAGTGTAGTGACGATAAATGCTTTAAAATGTAATATCGGAAATTACCGGTATCTGTTTCAAAAAGTAAAATGTATGACTTTTTAAAAGGCCGCTGTGTACACGGACGTAGGGAGAAGTACAGAGCGCCAATAAACCTTAAAGGCACTGCCTTTGTGTGCCGGCCCAGTCACATAATATCTACGGCTTTTCACACACACAAGTGAATGCAAAGCATACTTGGTCAACAGCCATACAGGTCACACTGAGGGTGGCCGCCGTATAAACAAGTTTAACACTGTTACAAATATGCGCCGCACTGTGAACCCACACCAAACAAGAATGACAAACACATTTCGGGAGAACATTTGCACCGTAACACAACATAAACACAACAGAACAAATACCCAGAACCCCTTGCAGCACTAACTCTTCCAGGACGCTACAATATACACCCCCTAACCCCGCCCACCTCATGCTCTCTCAGGGAGAGCATGTCCCAAATTCCATGCTGCTGTTTTGAGGCATGTTAAAAAAAAATAATGCACTTTGTGACTTCAATAATAAATATGGCAGTGCCATGTTGGCACTTTGTTACATAACTTGAGTTGATTTATTTTGAAAAACCTTGTTACATTGTTTAATGCATCCAGCGGGGCATCACAACAAAATGAGGCATAATAATGTGTTCATTCCACCACTGTATATATCGGTATCGCTTGATATCGGAATCGGTAATTAAGAGTTGGACAATATCGGAATATCGGATATCGGCAAAAAAGCCATTATCGGACATCTCTAGTATAGCGCTTTTCAGAGTACTCAAAGACGCTTTACAGGATAAAAAATTAAAATATAAAACAGTACAAAGTAATAATATAAAAATACAGAATATAACAATATAATTGGCATGATCAGATAATATTAAAGTTTAAAATTAAATGTATTTTTTTTCTAAAGTGAAAAAAATGAATGCATTTAGTACAAAATAAATACCGTATATTACCAAATAAACGCCCTTGGGCAAATAACCGCCCATGTCCTAATAGCCGCCCGGGTTCTGACCCCATTTTGTGAATTAAACGCCTCTTCCTAATAACCGCCTATGTCCAAATAGCCGCCCATGGGCTGTTATTTGCATAATTTAGATTAAAATGCTACTGGGGTTGCGTTTGCTGCAGTATTATTGTTTTGATGGTTTTATAGAGTACTTGGTACCATCATTTTATTTTTCCTGTATGCTGCTTTATTTAAAACTTGGGAGTACTGTAGCCTTTATTTTATTTAAGTGACAGTATTATTGTTCTGTTTTAATGGTGGGTTTTATACTTGAGTACTTGGTACCATCATTTTATTTTTCCCGGTAGGCTGCTTTATTTAAAAAAGTTTATTTATTTTTAGTATTGGTATTCTATTTGACAATTGTTCCACTACTGCCATGTTGAGGCCTTCTTGTTGATCTCATCTTTTGATAGCCTACCTCAGGTTGATCTCTTATTTTTTTGTTTGTAGGTTTACAATAGCTTTTACATTTAAAGTTTTTTGTACGAAAAAAAAAATACTGGACAGTAACCATTGTACCGTATTTTCCGCACTATAAGGCGCACCTAAAAACCACAAATTTTCTCAAAAGCTGACAGTGCGCCTTATAACCCGGTGCGCTTTATATATGGATAAATATTAAGATTCATTTTCATAAAGTTTCGGTCTCGTAGCTACGGTAAACAGCCGCCATCTTTTTTCCCCGTAGAAGAGGAAGTGCTTCTTCTTCTACGCAAGCAACCGCCAAGGTAAGCACCCGCCCCCATAGAACAGGAAGCGCTTCTTCTTCTACTGTAAGCAACCACCCGCCCCCATAGAAGAAGAAGAAGAAGAAGCGCGCGGATATTACGTTTCATTTCCTTTGTGTGTTTACATCTGTAAAGACCACAAAATGGCTCCTACTAAGCGACAGGTTTCCGGTTCATGAAAAGACGCAATCTCTCCATCCGCACACGGACTACTATTTCACAGCAACTGCCTAAAGACTTTCAAGAAAAGCTGGCTACTTTCCGTGCATATTGTAAAAACAAGATAGCTGAAAAAAAGATCCGGCCAGAGAACATTATCAACATGGACGAGGTTCCACTGACTTTTGATATTCCTGTGAACCGCACTGTGGATACAACGGGAGCACGTACGGTGAATATTCGCACCACAGGGAATGAGAAGTCATCCTTCACTGTGGTTCTAGCTTGCCATGCTAATGGCCAGAAACTTCCACCCATGGTGATATTCAAAAGGAAGACCTTGCCAAAAGAGACCTTTCCAGCCGGCGTCATCATAAAAGCTTTTTCACGCAGCTCCGTCCATGTTGATATACGACTCCATGCGCGCCCACATCACGCTGGTTTTTAATATATTATTAAAGTTTGACTGACCTATTTGACTGTTTTTTTGACATTCCTTTAGCGCAGTTAGATGCGGCTTACAACACGGGGCGGCTTATAGGTGGACAAAGTTTTGAAATATGCCGTTCATTGAAGGCGCGGCTTATAACCCAGGGCGCCTTATGGTGCGGAAAATACGGTAACTGAATGCATTTAGTACAAAATAAATAAGTGGGGACGGCGTGGCGCGGTTGGGAGAGTGGCCGTGCCAGCAACCTGAGGGTTCCTGGTTCGATCCCCACCTTCTACCAACCCAGTCATGTCCGTTGTGTCCTTGAGCAAGACACTTGAATGAATGGGTTATACTTGTATAGCTCTTTTCTACCTTCAAGGTACTCAAAGAGCTTTGACACTATTTCCACATTTACCCATTCACACACACATTCACACACTGATGGCATGCAAGGTTCCTAACCACCACCCATCAGGAGCAAGGGTGAAGTGTCTTGCTCGAGTACACAACGGACGTGACCAGGTTGGTAGAAGGTGGGGATCGAACCAAGAACCCTCAGGCCACTCTCCCAATTGGGCCACGCCGTCCCCACTTATTTATTTTTTACTAAATGCATTGTTTTCAATTTTGACAGAAAAAAATGCATATTTAAAATTGTAATTTTATCTGCTCATGCAAATTATATTGTTATATTCTGTATTGCAAAATTATTTTTGTGAGATAAAAAAAAACAAAAATATCTGCTAGTCACCTTTATTTATGATTTTAAAGCAATTATACATAAAGAAATCTAATAATCAAATGCATATGCCACTTCACCCTTCTGCCATCAGCGTGTGTGTGAATGGGTGAATGTGGAAATAGTGTCAAAGCGCTTTTGAGTACATTGAAGGTAAAAAAGCACTATACAAGTATAACCCATTTACCGTTCATTGAAACCCATTTTTTCCAGGTTTTGCAGGCCATGTAAAATGATGTGGCAGGCCAGAACTGGCCCCCGGGCTTCGAGTTTGACACCTGTAGTGTGGCTTAAGGGCAATCATGTTGTGCCATTAACAACTTACGTTATATGTTTCAAGCTTGACTCTGTTGCGGAACACAAACGTGCTGAAGTTGGCTTGCTGGAAGATCTCATCAAAGGCAGTTTCATTCTGAAAACCATGGGGGAGAGAAAACAAAATGTCCATCATCCATGCATGCTCGCCAACCAAGGAGATGGAGAGCGAGTCTTGCGGCTTAAATGCAAACATTCCCTGAGACCACAGAATAAAAAGTCTTACCGAGTCCCTGAGCTGTCCCAGATAAGCTGCATTCTGGCCCAAAATGGCCTCTGCGCTCTCTTGGAAGCAGGTCACCCATTGGTTGTCTCTGTAATCGGAAATGTTGGCCTGACAAATGCAGAAGAACACAGGAGGTTGGATGTCTGCCATTACATCTCATAATGAACCTAAATCATAAAAACATGCGGCTAAAATCGCATTCTGGTTTTCAACCACTTCCAAGTTCATTTCGGGGCAAAAAAAATAAAAATCCCGCTGTTCAGATAGCACAGTCTGCGCAGACGTTCGCACAGTGCAACAGATTAGACTAGAGATGTAGCAGCAATCATGCACAAAAGTGCACTTTATTTGTTTTTAAACTATTGTAGTGGCATTCTGCTGATTGGGCTGGGTATTGCTCTGGTGTATCGTCAAATTCGTAAGACGATGGCAGCCACTCAAGGAGCCCAAAGGCTGTTCGTCGCAATGGAAGGATTGGGCCGGGCTGTGGGATCACAGTCTGGGGCGATTTCTGAACTGAATCGCAAGATGGATCACATCATGGAAAAGCTGGTTGAAAGGGAAAAATTGGATATGAGAACAGGCAAGCCATTGTAATGTCTGTTGGCGGAAAAACAAAATCCTAATCTACAATTTGACTCCCTCGAATGGTCTTGATGCAACAACAAGAGCAGACTGTTCTGAAAACATCCCCCTGAGGACTCCTCAATGATGGACGCTTTTGACCTCTCTCTCCCTCCCCACGCCTTCACCACCGCCTGATATATTTTATACTCCAATACTCTTGTCTTGTTCTGTATATTGTACAGTATTTTGTGTATTGTACAGGATTTCTTATTATTTCTATTGGATAGTAGTCTGTTTATTTCAATTCTTATTTTTTAGGGCCCGCATGGCCCATTGTAAAAGGAATCCCAACAGGAGTCCTTTTGCAATGGGACATAAGGACCTATTGAATTTGTAAGGTTTTATTCTTTATTATTATTCTTTATTCTTCCGCCGCCTCTTTGAGCACTAATTTGACCCACTTAACATGCTTCAAAACTCACCATATTTGACCCACACGTCAGGACCTGCGAAAATTGCCTTTTGATGAAAAAACCGAACCGCAAAACTCAAAATTGTGCTCTAGCGCCCCCTAGGAAAAAAAAAAACTAGACTGCCTGTAACTCCCACTAGGAAGGTCGGAGAGACATGAAACAAAAACCTCTATGTAGGTCTGACTTAGACCTACATTTCATAATAGTATATTCTCGGGCTAAAATCAACAGGAAGTTGGCAATTCCCCCTTCAAGACAAAAAGGTACTAAAAACAGACACTTTTGCCTCTTTGAGCTGTAATTTGACCCACTTAACATGCTTCAAAACTCACCATATTTGACCCACACGTCAGGACCTGCGAAAATTGCCTTTTGATAAAAAACCGAACCGCAAAACTCAAAATTGTGCTCTAGCGCCCCCTAGGGAAAAAAAACACTAGACTGCCTGTAACTCCCACTAGGAAGGTCGAAGAGACATGAAACAAAAACCTCTATGTAGGTCTGACTTAGACCTACATTTCATAATAGTACATTCTCGGGCTAAAATCAACAGGAAGTTGGCAATTCCCCCTTCAAGACAAAAAGGTACTAAAAACAGACACTTTTGCCTCTTTGAGCTGTAATTTGACCCCCTTAACATGCTTCAGAACTCACCAAACTGAACGCACACATCAGGACTGGCAAAAAGTGTGATCTAATAAAAAAACCTAACCCCAAATCTCAAAATTGTGCTCTAGCGCAATTTTTTAATTATCTTTATTACTTCTTGTGTAATTTATTTTGATCCCATATTTGTTTCCACTACCACACCTTAAGTTGGAGTCCTTAATCTCGTTATATGCAAACATAATGACAATAAAGTCCATTCTATTCTAATGCTGAAAACTGAAGTGGCGCTTTGCTGTGCAAAAGGCAGACTTTCTAACCTCCGCCAAAGAGGTTATGTTTTAACCTGGGCTTGTTTGCCTGTTTGTTAGCCACATAACTCAGTCATGGACAGATGTAATGTCCAAAAAAACAACTTTGACGAGTACCAACACACTTCACTGCCTGCTTAAGGCGTTCCACGGCCCCACCTTGCCGGTCCCGTGCTGCGCAGAGGATTATGGGAGATGTAGTTTATTTAGAGACCCGGCCAACGCTTAAATGCCAGAAAAAACACCTACTCTCACCAAGTCTTTCTTTGATACCGTCACACGTCACGGTATTATTGAGAAGACTTTGAAACCGAAAACCGCGGTATTTATGATACTGCTTAGGGTTACAAAGGGGTGGAAATTTACCACGGGAAGTTAAGCTCGGGAAGTTTGGAAATTTTGACCATTTTTTGATTATTCAAAGTTGGACACCGTCCATCTTATTCTGTAGAATAAGACGAGAAGCTTGTAAAAGACTAATGCGATGCCACACACAGATATAAATAGTCAGCTAAACAATTGGAGTAGTCTTTAAAAATATTCTACTGATGGACAAATGAATAGAAATAGGCTAGATCAGGGGTCGGCAACCCGCGGCTCCGGAGCCGCACCGTAACACAACATAAACACAACAGAACAAATACCCAGAATCCCATGCAGCCCTAACTCTTCCGGGCTACATTATACACCCCTGCTACCACTAAACCCCGCCCCCACCCCAACCCTGCTCCCTCACACATCCCCCCCCCTCTGTGCATCGGTTGAGGTGGGCGGGGTTTGGTGGCGGGGCTGTATAATATAGCCCGGAAGGGTTAGGGCTGCATAGGATTCTGGGTATTTGTTCTGTTGTGTTTATGTTGTGTTACGGTGCAGATGTTCTCCCGAAATGTGTTTGTCATTCTTGTTTGGTGTGGGTTCACAGTGTGACGCATTATTAGTAAGAGTGTTAAAGTTTTTTATACGGCCACCGTCAGTGTAGCCTGTGTGGTTGTTGACCAAGTATGCCTTGCTGTCTCTCACGTGAGCAAGCAGAAGCCCCATACAACGTGTGGCTAGGCCGGCACGCTGGTTGTAGTGGGCGTTAAATGCTGTACCATCACGGCACGTCCGAGAGAATAGTTGCCCTAAAATTCGTAGTCTGCCGGAAAAATTTGGAGGGTTGACAAGTATGACGCTGTCAAGCGCCATTCATATAAAACCCGCGGGCAGCACTAACATTCAATTTTCATATTAAGGTGTGGGCCGCGTGTCTGAGACCCTTGGTTTATACATAGCACAAAGCAAAAAAAACAACTTTGTACCCGTATTTTCCGCACTATTAGCCGCACCTAAAAACCACAAATTTACTCAAAAGCTGACAGTGCGGCTTATAACCCGGTGCGCTTTATATATGGATTAATATTAAGATTCATTTTCATAAAGTTTCGGTCTCGCAACTACGGTAAACAGCCGCCATCTTTTTTCCCCGTAGAAGAGGAAGTGCTTCTTCTTCTACGCAAGCAACCGCCAAGGTAAGCACCCGCCCCCATAGAAGAGGAAGCGCTTCTTCTTCTACTGTAAGCAACCACCCGCCCGCGTAGAAGAAGAAGAAGCGCGCGGATATTACGTTTCATTTCCTTTGTGTGTTTACATCTGTAAAGACCACAAAATGGCTCCTACTAAGCGACAGGTTTCCGGTTCATGAAAAGACGCAATCTCTCCATCCGCACACGGACTACTATTTCACAGCAACTGCCTAAAGACTTTCAAGAAAAGCTGGCTACTTTCCGTGCATATTGTAAAAACAAGATAGCTGAAAAAAAGATCCGGCCAGAGAACATTATCAACATGGACGAGGTTCCACTGACTTTTGATATTCCTGTGAACCGCACTGTGGATACAACGGGAGCACGTACGGTGAATATTCGCACCACAGGGAATGAGAAGTCATCCTTCACTGTGGTTCTAGCTTGCCATGCTAATGGCCAGAAACTTCCACCCATGGTGATATTCAAAAGGAAGACCTTTCCAGCCGGCGTCATCATAAAAGCTAACTCGAAGGGATGGATGGATGAAGAAAAGATGAGCGAGTGGTTAAGGTAAGTTTACGCGAAGAGGCCGGGTGGCTTTTTTCACGCAGCTCCGTCCATGTTGATATACGACTCCATGCGCGCCCACATCACGCTGGTTTTTAATATATTATTAAAGTTTGACCGACCTATCTGACTGTTTTTTTGACATTCCTTTAGCGCAGTTAGATGCGGCTTATAACACGGGGCGGCTTATAGGTGGACAAAGTTTTGAAATATGCCGTTCATTGAAGGCGCGGCTTATAACCCAGGGCGCCTTATGGTGCGGAAAATACGGTATTCTTAAATTTGTGAAACTGGTCAAAATGGCTCTTTGACTGGTAAAGGTTGCCGACCCCTGGGCTAGATGAATAAAGTAACAGTCAATCAGCATGCTAAATCAAACTATAAGCTACATTCTTGTATGACAACAGAATGGCTAGCAGAACAGAAGGCAGAGGAAACTACACCTTTTCATTTAGGTAAAAAAGCTACATTCAGATCGCTAACGTTGTTAGCATAAATGAATGGGATTTAACATAGAGAAAATGATGAAGTCCTTGGGCTCAAATACTAGTGTGGCCTCAATAGCCCTGCTGTAGTGTGTAGCATGCTGGGAATTATCTGGCCATGTGATAGAGGAATGCACTGCACATGTGATGGAGGAATACACAGTGCAGGGTTGAAATTCAACTCAATTTGCATGAAATCAGGTTGTTTTAGCTCAGGGGTGCTCATTACGTCGATCGCGAGCTACCGGTCGATCATGGAGGGTGTGTCAGTCGATCACCAGCCAGGCATTAAAAAAATAGTCCTAAAAATGAGCGATCATAAATCTTCACTATGACGTCACTTTCGTCACTTGATTGACATTCACGGCACCCGAGGGTCTTCTGAGATGACGCTGGCTGCTGCCAGCTCATTAAAATTACCGACTGGAAGGCGAGAAACACTTTACTTCAACAGACTCTGGCGCCGTACCTGTCGTCAAAACTCCAAAGACCGACTGCACAGTTGCACAATAAAAGCTCTGCTTCATCCTGCCTGCGCTACCAAAATAAGAGTCTCAGAAAGCTGGCGTGCACAAGCTAGCAAGCTATGGAGTTTGCCGACAATGTATTTCTTGTAAAGTGTATACAAAGGAGTATGGAAGATGGACAAATAAGATGCCAAAAACCAACCACTTTCATGTGGTATTGGACAGAAAGGAGGACTTTTTTTCTCAGCACCACTGTCTGATTCCAATCAATGCAAGTCATCAGAATCAGGTAATACACCAACTTATATTCTTGTCTTCATGAAAGAAAGGAATCTATGTGTTAAACATGCTTGTATTATCTTTAAACACCTTTAACTTGTTAACAATATTAATTATGTGTTAAACATGCTTGTATTATCTTTAAACACCTTTAACTTGTTAACAATATTAATTGTGTTAAACATGCTTGTATTATCTTTAAACACCTTTAACTTGTTAACAATATTAATTGTGTTAAACATGCTTGTATTATCTTTAAACACCTTTAACTTGTTAACAATATTAACTATATGTGTTAAACATGCTTGTATTATCATTAAACACCTTTAATTTTTTAACAATATTAACTATATGTGTTAAACATGCTTGTATTATCATTAAACACCTTTAACTTGTTAACAATATTAACTATATGTATTAAACATGCTTGTATTATCATTAAACACCTTTAATTTTTTAACAATATTAACTATATGTGTTAAACATGCTTTCATTATCTTTAAACACCTTTTACTTGTTAACAATATTAACTATATGTATTAAACATACTTGTATTATCATTAAACACCTTTAACTTGTTAACAATATTAACTATATGTGTTAAACATGCTTGTATTATCTTTAAACACCTTTAACTTATTAACAATATTAACTATATGTGTTAAACATGCTTGTATTATCTTTAAACACCTTTAACTTATTAACAATATTAACTATATGTGTTAAACATGCTTGTATTATCTTTAAACACCTTTAACTTGTTAACAATATTAATTATGTGTTAAACATGCTTGTATTATCTTCAAACACCTTTAAGTTGTTAACAATATTAACTATATGTATTAAACATTCTTGTATTATCATTAAACACCTTTAATTTTTTAACAATATTAACTATATGTGTTAAACATGCTTTCATTATCTTTAAACACCTTTTACTTGTTAACAATATTAACTATATGTATTAAACATGTTTGTATTATCATTAAACACCTTTAATTTATTAACAATATTAACTATATGTGTTAAACATGCTTGCATTATCATTAAACACCTTTAACTTGTTAACAAAAACATATATTTCATAAATAAGTAAATATAAATGATATATATGAATGAGGTAGATCCCCACGACTTGATCAATTGAAAAGTAGCTCGCCTGCAGAAAAAGTGTGAGCACCCCTGTTTTAGCTAATAATCATGCTGCAAGATCAAGCATGTTGCATTCAATGTTTATTCCCATTCATTCCCATGGAAAGTTTCCAGCTTTGAATATTCCCGGAATTTTGCAACCCTAACTTGGCTGCAATCAGCAGTTCATTTAGTTTCAACTAGTTTGTGGTCTCAAGAACAACATCTCCACAAACTTTTGCTGTAACACAATCTCTTCACTTCTCTTCTCAGTATAACACTGGAGGAAAGGCATTCTCTCACCCCATTGAAAATATTTTCAAAAATATCAATCAATCATTGGATCAATAACTGCCAATTTCTAGTAGACCATAGAAGAAGAAATGTGGTGAAGGAGGCATCTCTCAAGTGAAGGACAAGAGGGGAACATGGAGGCTATGAATATTTACATACATGTAGGCTATGAATATTTACATACACCCGCTTTTTGTGGGCGTGCAGGAGGAAGTTTTAGACTCAATCCATTACGGTACATTTTTCTTGAATAGGATGTTTAAACATCCATCCATCCATCCATCTTCTTCCGCTTATCCGAGGTCGGGTCGCGGGTGCAGCAGCCTAAGCAGGGAAGCCCAGACTTCCCTCTCCCCAGCCACTTCATCCAGCTCCTCCCGGGGGATCCCGAGGCGTTCCCAGGCCAACCGGGAGACATAGTCTTCCCAACGTGTCCTGGGTCTTCCCCACGGCCTCCTACCGGTCGGACGTGCCCGAAACACCTCCCTAGGGAGGCGTTCGGGTGGCATCCTGACCAGATGCCCGAACCACCTCATCTGGCTTCTCTCGATGTGGAGGAGCAGCGGCTTTACTTTGAGCTCCCCCCGGATGACAGAGCTTCTCACCCTATCTCTAAGGGAGAGACCCGCCACCCGGCGGAGGAAACTCATTTCGGCCGCTTGTACCCGTGATCTTGTCCTTTCGGTCATAACCCAAAGCTCATGACCATAGGTGAGGATGGGAACGTAGATCGACCGGTAAATTGAGAGCTTTCAGCTCCTTCTTCACCACAACGGACCGATACAGCGTCCGCATTACTGAAGACGCCGCACCGATCCGCCTGTCGATCTCACCATCCACTCTTCCCTCACTCGTGAACAAGACTCCGAGGTACTTGAACTCCTCCACTTGGGGCAAGATCTCCTCCCCAACCCGGAGATGGCACCCCACCCTTTTCCGGGCGAGAACCATGGACTCGGACTTGGAGGTGCTGATTCTCATCCCAGTCGCTTCACACTCGGCTGCGAACCGATCCAGTGAGAGCTGAAGATCCTGGCCAGATGAAGCCATCAGAACCACATCATCTGCAAAAAGCAGAGACCTAATCCTGCAGCCACCAAACCGAAACCCCTCAACGCCTTGACTGCGCCTAGAAATTCTGTCCATAAAAGTTATGAACAGAATGGGTGACAAAGGGCAGCCTTGGCAGAGTCCAACCCTCACTGGAAACGTGTCCGACTTACTGCCGGCAATGCGGACCAAGCTCTGGCACTGATCATACAGGGAGCGGACTGCCACAATCAGACAGTCCGATACCCCATACTCTCTGAGCACTCCCCACAGGACTTCCCGAGGGACACGGTCGAATGCCTTCTCCAAGTCCACAAAACACATGTAGACTGGTTGGGCAAACTCCCATGCACCCTCAAGGACCCTGCCGACAGTATAGAGCTGGTCCACAGTTCCACGACCAGGACGAAAACCACACTGTTCCTCCTGAATCCGAGGTTGGACTATCCGGCGTAGCCTCCTCTCCAGTACACCTGAATAGACCTTACCGGGAAGGCTGAGGAGTGTGATCCCACGATAGTTAGAACACACCCTCCGGTTCCCCTTCTTAGAGAGGAACCACCACCCCGGTCTGCCAATCCAGAGGTACCGCCCCCGATGTCCACGTGATGCTGCAGATGTTTAAACAGTCTTCTGGTATTGTTCTACTGCATTATCTAAGGTGCACAATCCAAATCCACATCACAGTGAGTCACTTACAGACAAGATGAGGCGGTATTTGAAGTTGGGAAACTCTTTGTCACACTTCTCGCAGCGGAACATTCCGTTTTGCTGGTCCACCACTTTCTTGTTGCAGTCTTGGCTGGGACAGGCCTGGTAGAGGCAGTTTTCCTTGCGCAGGTACACGATGGTGGCGATGCACGTGTAGTAGTCGGCCTAAAACAAAGGATGAAACAAAATGTACATTTTTTTTTAAGGCGTTCCTCTTTAATGACCAAGCAATAACAAAACATCAGAAACTGAAGTGGACCAAGTAAAGACGAGGACACCATTTCATGGCGTTATGCGAGCACACAGGGAGCAGCGTTGGTGTACCGCCTGCAGCCAGGAATCCTAATAGCAACAACGTAAATGCAAATTAACGTGGAGCCTGCTGCCTCGGACACCAGCTGCACATAAATAGCTTTTGGGAGACATTCCTTGTTGGAATGGAAAATACCCAAAGCCAGGGAAATGGAATTCACGTTCATAAATAGATGAATACAAAGAAGGGAGGAGCAGGTCTGAATGTGCTGTAATGAAGGAATGAAACTGGGAGGCATTACTCCTGCTTTGAAGGATCATCCAGCCACCCATTTTCTACCGCTTGTCTCTTTCGGGGTCGCGGGGGGTGCTAGAGCCTATCTCAGCTGCATTCGGGCAGAAGGCGGCGTACACCCTGGACAAGTCACCGCCTCATCACAGGGCCAACACAGACAGACAACATTCACACACTAGAGACCATTTAGTGTTGCCAATCAACCTATCCCCAGGTGCATGTCTTTGGAGGTGGGAGGAAGCCGGAGTAGAACCCACGCATTCATGAGGAGAACATGCAAACTCCACACAGAAATACCCCGAGGCCAGGGATCGAACCCAGGACCTTCGTATTGTGAGGCAGACACTCTAACCCCTCTACCACCGTGCTGTCACCAAATAATCAGTTTCTTGCAAATGCTTATAAAACAAATTCTGCAACCAGATGCTCTTGCAAAATACAAACCCTGTTTCCATATGAGTTGGGTAATTGTGTTAGATGTAAATATAAACGGAATACAATGATTTGCAAATCCTTTTCAACCCATATTCAGTTGAATGCACTACATAGACAACATATTTGATGTTCAAACTCAATAAACTTTATTTCTTTCGCAAATAATCGTTGACTTAGAATTTCATGGCTGCAACACGTGACAAAGTAGTTGGGAAAGGGCATGTTCACCACTGTGTTACATGGCCTTTCCTTTTAACAACACTCAGTAAAGGTTTGGGAACTGAGGAGACACATTTTTGAAGCTTCTCAGGTGGAATTCTTTCCCATTCTTGTTTTATGTACAGCTTAAGTTGTTCAACAGTCCGGGGGTCTCCCTTGTGCTATTTTAGGCTTCATAATGCGCCACACATTTTCAATGGGAGACAGGTCTGGACTACAGGCAGGCCAGTCTAGTACCCGCATTCTTTTACTATTAAGCCACGTTGATGTAACACGTGGCTTGGCATTGTTTTGCTGAAATAAGCAGGGGCGTCCATGGTAACGTTGCTTGGATGGCAACATATGTTGCTCCAAAACCTGTATGTACCTTTCAGCAT
Organism: Nerophis lumbriciformis; assembly: GCF_033978685.3. Classification (NCBI taxonomy): domain Eukaryota; kingdom Metazoa; phylum Chordata; class Actinopteri; order Syngnathiformes; family Syngnathidae; genus Nerophis; species Nerophis lumbriciformis. The sequence continues at coordinate 44,229,501 of NC_084564.2, forward strand.
TAATGGTGCCTTCACAGATGTGTAAGTTACCCATGTCTTGGCCACTAATACACCCCCATACCATCACACATGCTGCCTTTTACACTTTGCGCCTAGAACAATCCGGATGGTTCTTTTCCTCTTTGGTCCGGAGGACACGACGTCCACAGTTTCCAAAAACAATTTGAAATGTGGACTCGTCAGACCACAGAACACTTTTCCACTTTGTATCAGTCCATCTCAGATGAGCTCAGGCCCAGCGAAGCCGACGGCGTTTCTGGGTGTTGTTGATAAACTGTTTTTGCCTTGCATAGGAGAGTTTTAACTTGCACTTACAGATGTAGCGACCAACTGTAGTTACTGACAGTGGGTTTCTGAAGTGTTCCTGAGCCCATGTGGTGATATCCTTTACACACTGATGTCGCTTGTTGATGCAGTACAGCCTGAGAGATCAAAGGTCACGGGCTTAGCTGCTTACGTGCAGTGATTTCTCCAGATTCTCTGAACCCTTTGATGATATTACGGAGCGTAGATGGTGAAATCCCTAAATTCCTTGCAATAGCTGCTTGAGAAAGGTTTTTCTTAAACTGTTCAACAATTTGCTCAGGCATTTGTTGACAAAGTGGTGACCCTCGCCCCATCCTTGTTTGTGAATGACTGAGCATTTCATGGAATCTACTTTTATACCCAATCATGGCACCCACCTGTTCCCAATTAGCCTGCACACCTGTGGGATGTTCCAAATAAGTGTTTGATGAGCATTCCTCAACTTTATCAGTATTTATTGCCACCTTTCCCAACTTCTTTGTCACGTGTTGCTGCCATCAAATTCTAAAGTTAATGATTATTTGCAAAAAAAATAAAAATGTTTAGGAGTTTGAACATCAAATATGTTGTCTTTGTAGCATATTCAACTGAATATGGGTTGAAAATGATTTGCAAATCATTGTATTCCGTTTATATTTACATCTAACACAATTTCCCAACTCATATGGAAACGGGGTTTGTACAATTTATAGTATGTTATTATTTTGTGTGATGTATTAAGTTTAGATTGTTTTAGCCCGTGTCATTGTTTAACAGTTGAAGATGTAATTATTGCACAGTTGTAATCATACGTATATATAAAACCACTCTGAAAGTCAATAACAGGGGTTTGATTTATTAATGTTGCGTATGCATTGGGCCGGTAATTAAAAACAACTATTTGTAGTAGAAGCATTTAAAGGGGAACATTATCACCAGACCTATGTAAGCATCAATATATACCTTGATGTTGCAGAAAAAAGACCTTTTTTTTTTTTAACCGATTTCCGAACTCTAAATGGGTGAATTTTGGCGAATTAAACGCCTTTCTATTATTCGCTCTCGGATAGGTGACGTCACATCGGGAAGCAATCCGCCATTTTCTCAACCACCGAGTCAAATCAGCTCTGTTATTTTCCGTTTTTTTCGACTGTTTTCCGTACCTTGGAGACATCATGCCTCGTGGGTGTGTTGTCGGAGGGTGTAACAACACCAACAGGGGCGGATTCAAGTTGCACCAGTGGCCCAAAGATGCCAAAGTGGCAAGAGATCGGACGTTTGTTCCGCACACTTTACCCACGAAAGCTATGCTACGACAGAGATGGCAAGAATGTGTGGATATCCTGCGACACTCAAAGCAGATGCATTTCCAACCATAAAGTCAAAGAAATCTGCCGCCAGACCCCCATTGAATCTGCCGGAGTGTGTGAGCAATTCAGGGACAAAGGACCTCGCTAGCACGGCAAGCGATGGCGGCAGTTTGTTCCCGCAGACGAGCGAGCTAAACCCCCTGGATGTCTTGGCTCACACCGTCCCTTATGCCACTGAAGATGATCAGGAGAAGAATATCGACCCTAGCTTCCCTGGCCTGCTGACATCAACTCCAAAACTGGACAGATCAGCTTTCAGGAAAAGAGAGCGGATGAGGGTATGTCTACAGAATATATTAATCGATGAAAACTTTATTCATTACTCGCGGTTTTATGTAAATTATTATACATAAACTGTGTTTACCAATAATTTAGCTTAAAAACATTACAACACTTAAAAACAAACACATACCAATCGTTGGTTGGAAGGCGATCGCCGAATTTGTCCTCGCTTTCTCCCGTGTCGTTTTCTTCGGTTTCGCTTGCATACGGTTCAAACCGATATGGCTCAATAGCTTCAGTTTCTTCTTCAATTTCGCTTAAACCGCTGAAATCCGAGTCTGAATCCGAGCTAATGTCGCTACCTTGCTGTTCTATGCGCCATGTTTGTTTGTGTTGGCTTCACTATGTGACGTCACAGGAAAATGGACGGGTGTATATAACGATGGTTAAAATCAGGCACTTTGAAGCTTTTTTTTTGGGATATTGCGTGATGGGTAAAATTTTGAAAAAAACTTCGAAAAATAAAATAAGCCACTGGGAACTGATTTTTAATGGTTTTAACCCTTCTGAAATTGTGATAATGTTCCCCTTTAAGTCCCATCTTAAAACTCATTTGTATACCCTAGCCTTTAAATAGACCCCCTTTTAGACCAGTTGATCTGCCGTCTCTTTTCTGCTGTGCGGGGTGCACCAGATGAGGCGCTAGCTGTCCAAAGTGGGGACCCAGGGTGGACCACTCATCTGTGCATCAGTTGGGGACGTCTCTGGACTGTAGTTTCTAAAGTTCCTTGAAGGCAAAGTGATGGGGGATGTCACCTATAGTTTTATTGCGCTTTCTGTCATGAGTTTACGTTCCTTGCATGTGCGCCACGCTAAAAAAAAAAAGGGTCGAATGTCTGGATCTGAAAAGAAAAAATTTGAATCTGTGGGGGGGAAATGGTCAAATATCAAAATACCGTATTTTCCGCAATATAAGGCGCACCTAAAAACCACAAATTTTCTCAAAAGCTGACAGTGCGGCTTATAACCCGGTGCGCTTTATATATGGATAAATATTAAGATTCATTTTCATAAAGTTTCGGTCTCGCAACTACGGTAAACAGCCGCCATCTTTTTTCCCCGTAGAACAGGAAGCGCTTCTTCTTCTACGCAAGCAACCGCCAAGGTAAGCACCCGCCCCCATAGAACAGGAAGCGCTTCTTCTTCTACTGTAAGCAACCACCCGCCCGCGTAGAAGAAGAAAAAGCGCGCGGATATTACCGTACGTTTCATTTCCTTTGTGTGTTTACATCTGTAAAGACCACAAAATGGCTCCTACTAAGCGACAGGGATCCGGTTCATGAAAAGACGCAATCTCTCCATCCGCACACGGATTACTATTTCACAGCAACTGATATTCCTGTGAACCGCACTGTGGATACAACGGGAGCACGTACGGTGAATATTCGCACCACAGGGAATGAGAAGTCATCCTTCACTGTGGTTCTAGCTTGCCATGCTAATGGCCAGAAACTTCCACCCATGGTGATATTCAAAAGGAAGACCTTGCCAAAAGAGACCTTTCCAGCCGGCGTCATCATAAAAGCTAACTCGAAGGGATGGATGAAGAAAAGATGAGCGAGTGGTTAAGGTAAGTTTAAGTTTACGCGAAGAGGCCGGGTGGCTTTCTTTCACGCAGCTCCGTCCATGTTGATATACGATTCCATGCGCGCCCACATCACGCTGGTTTTTAATATATTATTAAAGTTTGACTGACCTATCTGACTGTTTTTTTGACATTCCTTTAGCGCAGTTAGATGCGGCTTATAACACGGGGCGGCTTATAGGTGGACAAAGTTTTGAAATATGCCGTTCATTGAAGGCGCGGCTTATAACCCAGGGCGCCTTATGGTGCGGAAAATACGGTATATGAAAGTGACCAATGAAAAGGAATTCATTCAAAAGTGTGAATTAATATTATATTCAACCTGGGAAAAAAATGTGTGCACTTATTATTTTGAAGACACGGATTCTTCAAAATCAGACATAAAAACTTTTGGTTTGAAGGTAAATTTTGTCAAGTGAAAAATATTTGGCCTTCTACCATCCTAGTCACGTCCGATGTGTCCTTGGGCAAGACACTTCACCCCTTGCTCCTGATGGCTGCTGGTTAGCGCCTATGGCGTCACACTAGTGCCAAAAATCCGAGCGCATAAAAACTGTTATCGCGCGCTGATTCTCCACTTTGTGAGCGCGCGCGACATCCTTTTGCGCGCGCGTGGTGCCTTTTTGCGCGCGTGCCGTCTCGGTCTGTGCGCTCTCTGTGTACTCCTGGCATCTCTCCTCGCGCTGTCATGTTTCTTTTTGGCACTTTGGGGGCGGGTATGCTTAGACGGCCCCTCCTTTCTGATTGGTCAGGCGAAAAATGCTGAAAAATGCTGAGAGCCAATCAGAAGTATAGCAGGGCGGGTCATCGTCAATATGTATCAAGATTTACGGAGGAAGAAGTGGATAAAAAAATAGTCGCGCACTGATGAAGGTTATTTCATACCACATAAACTAGAGATGCGCGGTTTGCGGGCACAACCGTGGAGTCCGCGGATCGGGCGGATGAAATTTAAAAAAATTAGATTTTATCCGCGGGTCGGGTCGGGTCGGGTGGTTGAAATAAAAATAAAAAAGATTTTAAATAGATTCAGGCGGGTGGCAGTTAAACCAATTGGGAAATATATATACATAGTTAAATGTTGTTACCCACATACGAAAAACGAGCAGGCACCTGCAGCATATGCCACAACAGAAGAAAAAAAAAAAAAGAGATGGATTTTACGGAGCGGAGAAGGGACGCCTCGCCGGAGTTTGTAACAACCCACCTGCCGAATCAACTAGCCCTGAAAATGGATGGCGCTGGAGCGTCGGGCTCATACGCGGCCGTCGCCGGCAGCAAGACGCGCTTGGAAGTGCGCTCAGCGCGGCTCCCATATGATTGCGCACTGGTGTGTGTCTGGGTCGTGACAGCGTGGCACGCGAATGTCTGCACTGCATTGGATCAGTCTCCTTTCTTTAACAGGCAAAAGCTTTATAACCTCACTAATGCCTTGCATCGTCTATATTAGATATATAACAACGGGCGGGTGCGGGCGGATGCGGTTCTGATCAAATGTTACATCGGGTGGATGGCGGATGGTTGACGACTTTCTGATGCGGTTGCGGATGAAATAATTGCCTATCCGCGCATCTCTAACATAAACACAATACAGGGTAATACAAAATGTGAGCCAAATAAATAATAAGACAACAAACACCATAATCACATCTTTCAGCCAGAACTGGTCCACCAGCAATAACATTATTTTATATTTTCACTTCTTCTTGAACATTTGTTTTCTAATTTATGGAATTTCTTTTGATTCAGCCATAAAATTAATGAAATAATCTTTGAATTTTGTTTTTAAAATGTTAAAAATAGCCTTTTAATAATGTATTCTGAAACAGTTTAAAATAATCAGAGAACTGACTAACACTGACCCTACACAACTATGTTGCACAATTAAGTCTTTTTTTTTTTTTAAAGCGAAAGAGGCAATTTCAACAGGTACAGCATCCTGTGTCATATCTACATGTAATAAGATTTGTAACAAGGCAAACCGTTTGTAAATTGGTCGAAAATCGAGCAAGTTATGGTAATTTAATTACCGTATTTTCCGCACTATTAGCCGCACCTAAAAACCACAAATTTACTCAAAAGCTGACAGTGCGGCTTATAACCCGGTGCGCTTTATATATGGATTAATATTAAGATTCATTTTCATAAAGTTTCGGTCTCGCAACTACGGTAAACAGCCGCCATCTTTTTTCCCCGTAGAAGAGGAAGTGCTTCTTCTTCTACGCAAGCAACCGCCAAGGTAAGCACCCGCCCCCATAGAACAGGAAGCGCTTCTTCTTCTACTGTAAGCAACCACCCGCCCGCGTAGAAGAAGAAAAAGCGCGCGGATATTACCGTACGTTTCATTTCCTTTGTGTGTTTACATCTGTAAAGACCACAAAATGGCTCCTACTAAGCGACAGGGATCCGGTTCATGAAAAGACGCAATCTCTCCATCCGCACACGGACTACTATTTCACAGCAACTGCCTAAAGACTTTCAAGAAAAGCTGGCTACTTTCCGTGCATATTGTAAAAACAAGATAGCTGAAAAAAAGATCCGGCCAGAGAACATTATCAACATGGACGAGGTTCCACTGACTTTTGATATTCCTGTGAACCGCACTGTGGATACAACGGGAGCACGTACGGTGAATATTCGCACCACAGGGAATGAGAAGTCATCCCTCACTGTGGTTCTAGCTTGCCATGCTAATGGCCAGAAACTTCCACCCATGGTGATATTCAAAAGGAAGACCTTGCCAAAAGAGACCTTTCCAGCCGGCGTCATCATAAAAGCTAACTCGAAGGGATGGATGGATGAAGAAAAGATGAGCGAGTGGTTAAGGGAAGTTTACGCGAAGAGGCCGGGTGGCTTTTTTCACGCAGCTCCGTCCATGTTGATATACGACTCCATGCGCGCCCACATCACGCTGGTTTTTAATATATTATTAAAGTTTGACTGACCTATCTGACTGTTTTTTTGACATTCCTTTAGCGCAGTTAGATGCGGCTTATAACACGGGGCGGCTTATAGGTGGACAAAGTTTTGAAATATGCCGTTCATTGAAGGCGCGGCTTATAACCCAGGGCTGCTTATGGTGCGGAAAATACGGTAATAAGATTTGTAACAAGGCAAACCGTTTGTAAATTGGTGGAAAATCGAGCAAGTTATGGTAATTTAATTAGTACACGTACCATTGACATCAATGTAATGATTGAGGCTAGATGTCCCAGGTAAGATGGCTACAACGTTGCTACGCTGGAGAATGATTGGTCATATGAAAAATGCTCACAGCCAATCAGAAAGGAGGGGCCGTCTAAGCAAACCCGCCCCCAAAGTGCCAAAAAGAAACATGACAGCGCGAGGAGAGATGCCAGGAGTACACAGAGCGCGCACAGACCGAGACGGCGCGCGCGCAGAAAGGCACCACGCGCGCGCAAAAGGGTGTCGCGCGCGCGCACGAAGTGGAGAATCAGCGCGCGATAACAGTTTTTATGCGCTCGGATTTTTGGCACTAATGTGACGCCATAAGCGCCTTGCATGGCAGCTCCCGCCATCAGTGTGTGAATGGGTGAATGTGGAAATAGTGTCAAAGCGCTTTGAGTACCTTGAAGGTAGAAAAGCGCTATACAAGTATAACCCATTTATCATTTATCTTAGCACCACACTGGCACCTTCTAATATTATGAACGATAAATGCAACAATGCGGGGTAGAACTAAAAACACACACATCTTGTTCAAATGACACTAATTAAAATCTGCCCGACTGAAACGTCATTTCAAACAAACATAAGCAAAGAAAGAGTACCGTATTTTCCGCACCATAAGCCGCCCTGGGTTATAAGCCGCGCCTTCAATGAACGGCATATTTCAAAACTTTGTCCACCTATAAGCCGCCCCGTGTTATAAGCCGCATCTAACTGCGCTAAAGGAATGTCAAAAAAACAGTCAGATAGGTCAGTCAAACTTTAATAATATATTAAAAACCAGCGTGATGTGGGCGCGCATGGAGTCGTATATCAACATGGACGGAGCTGCGTGAAAAAAGCCACCCGGCCTCTTCGCGTAAACTTACCTTAACCACTCGCTCATCTTTTCTTCATCCATCCATCCCTTCGAGTTAGCTTTTATGATGACGCCGGCTGGAAAGGTCTCTTTTGGCAAGGTCTTCCTTTTGAATATCACCATGGGTGGAAGTTTCTGGCCATTAGCATGGCAAGCTAGAACCACAGTGAAGGATGACTTCTCATTCCCTGTGGTGCGAATATTCACCGTACGTGCTCCCGTTGTATCCACAGTGCGGTTCACAGGAATATCAAAAGTCAGTGGAACCTCGTCCATGTTGATAATGTTCTCTGGCCGGATCTTTTTTTCAGCTATCTTGTTTTTACAATATGCACGGAAAGTAGCCAGCTTTTCTTGAAAGTCTTTAGGCAGTTGCTGTGAAATAGTAGTCCGTGTGCGGATGGAGAGATTGCGTCTTTTCATGAACCGGAAACCTGTCGCTTAGTAGGAGCCATTTTGTGGTCTTTACAGATGTAAACACACAAAGGAAATGAAACGTACGGTATATCCGCGCGCTTTTTCTTCTTCTACGCGGGCGGGTGGTTGCTTACAGTAGAAGAAGAAGCGCTTCCTGTTCTATGGGGGCGGGTGCTTACCTTGGCGGTTGCTTGCGTAGAAGAAGAAGCACTTCCTCTTCTACGGGGAAAAAAGATGGCGGCTGTTTACCGTAGTTGCGAGACCGAAACTTTATGAAAATGAATCTTAATATTAATCCATATATAAAGCGCACCGGGTTATAAGCCGCACTGTCAGCTTTTGAGTAAATTTGTGGTTTTTAGGTGCGGCTAATAGTGCGGAAAATACGGTATAAACTATTAGTTGTGAGGGTCTGGCACTTATTCAGTGGCTGCTTTGATGTCCCTAAAAAAAAAGCCCATATGATTTGTTCCCTCTCTCAAAAGAGGCTTCATTAATCAAGTAAGTCCCTGGTCAATTAGTGTGCCGCTGACAGGGGGCTGTCGTCATGGGAGTTTGTTTGTGGTGGCTGTCAAAGGCTTTTACAAGCACCGCCATGAAGCGGCAGGTTAGTGTCACAAAGGGCAGGAAGGCCACGGGAAAGCAGGAGATGCTGGCATTGACACTTTTGTGACGGGGGCAATTAATCCTACCCCGCTTGCTTTGGGACGGGGTCTTGAGCGGCCTCGACCCCAATGTTCGGCTCCTCTCAGACGGGCTGAGGCTAAGCTGCTGTCAGTAAAGGGCCCCGTCACACCGTAGGGCCGGGGTCAACACCTTTTCTGTCCGATAGCAAGCAGCGGAAGCCAAGAGAAGGCCTTCACCTGACAGCCAGCTAATGCTTGGAGTGGGCCAAGAAATAAGAGGGAAGCTTAAGCTGTATTGTTGGCCCTCAGACGACAGAGGAGCTGAAGTGGCAACACAGAAAGAGGCATAAAGGTGAAACCAAACGCCATTTAATAACTGGGACTGGGAATCCTACACTTGGGCTGATGAAGAAGGAATTGATGGGACACCAATAGGTGGCTTGGCTCACTTGCAGCCACAGACAAGTAGCAAGAAACACGTCAATAATGAATAAAGCAAAACATGTTCTGGACCAAAAATGACTTCATATTGTCTACCAGAGGTGGGACCAAGTCATTGCTTTGCAAGTCACAAGTAAGTCTCAAGTCGTTGCCCTCAAGTCAAGTCCGAGTCAAGTCCAAAGTCAAGACTGGAAAGTCTCAAGTCAAGTCCCAAGTCCTGCATTTTGAGTTTAGAGTCCTTTCAAGTCGTTTTAACCACAGACTAATGTATTTACACAGATTGTGTATGCGTTTAAAATGCTGTATTTATTTATTAAAACAAGTGCATTTGAAATTGCAGGGAAAAAGATAGTGCTGACATTGCACTTCATAATAGCACTATTAACCAGTCATTTTAAACATTTAACTCATTCCTTTACACAATAAACACATTTGAAAAAACAAGTGCAACTGTACTTATTTGCACAAAAGTGTTAACATTGTATTTCCATGGCATATTGCATTGTAACTAGTTCCACAGCAGTTTCTATCCTGTTCTTACCTTATCTCATTGATCTCATCTCATACTGTATGTGTGTTGATGTGTGCGTACACATGAAAAACATAAATATATGAACATAACAATGAACAGAGTTGTACTTTTTAGATGTCAGGGCCCTATGCAATATGTACACATATTCTTAATATAGTATACATTTTAACTGACCTTTATTTGACTATGTTTGTCTTTTTGTAGGTGGCTAAAATACGCGGTGCTGCTGACCGCCGTCTAACGTTACGTTACGTTACTGTGTGTGATACATTGACTAACGTAATGTTACTGTGTGTGATACATTGACTAACGTAACGTTATGTGTAGGTACCTCATGAGACCCTGCTTAAAAAAAATCACTTGACAAAAAGTATGAATAAGGTAGCGAACTGCAGTGGACGCAACAGATTGCCGTGTTTGCAAAGACGTTATAACCATAGACATCTTATAAGTAGACGCAGCATTGGCTGCTGTGACGTGAGCAATTTGGCCGCCATCTTGAAGTGGTGATGAGGAGCCGGCGAGCAGCCTAAACTGACAGTTGACAGGTAGAAAACAAAGATGGTGTTCAGCGTACTACTCCCGTCCAAAGGCAAAACCCAGTAACTCAATTTTGGTCAAAACTGAGCTGATAATAATTTTGGAGTTACTAGGACATTCTGAACGAAAATTGCAGGCTGGAATTGCGGATACCAATTAACATCAACAAAGCAGAAATCAAATCTCTGTGAATGGATGGGACTTTAATATAAAATAGATTGGTTTTCGTTTGTTTTATCAAAATCAGCTAGAAGTGAGTTACTAGGTTCTGCTTTTGGACGGGAGACTATTGGTTGTATTTTATGAAAATAATATTAGCACAGAGTTGAGAAGGAGCAAAGATCTTCAATATTTGTATGTGAAAATCACAAATAAATCTTCTGGGGGAGGATGACGCCCCTACAGGGGTTTGCTTTACAAACTTTCAGCCCCACCTAAAACAAAATTCACCAGCCACCACTGATTATGATGCGTTCTCATTTTAGGCAAAATATAAGACAATACTTTCTTAACAGTATAATTGTAACCAGGAATAAGTCTTCAAGTAACAATATTCAAATACTAACATTGTTGGGTAAGACAGAATTTGGTTTTATTCTGAATTCAGTGAAACAGATTGGTGGTTTTAGCTGATATGAAGACTTTCAGGTGTTTATATGTTTAAGTATTTGGCAGACGCTTTTATCCAAAGCGACTTACAGAAAAAAAATACATATAACACAATCACTGCAAACATTATCATTTAAGGGAAGAATGTAATAGAAAATATCAATACAAAGTGTCAAGACAGAATAAACTCTGCTGCTGCAGCAACAGAGATACAGTCTATAAGATATATGGATATCTAATGTTGTTTATGTAGGATATACGCATGTATATATAACCTAATCATATTGTTTCTTCAACTTAAAAATAGCTGACCATTTTTTTTCCCCCTTCTCTGGGATTATATTCCCAGTTTTGATCTCGGACGTCTGGTCACTTATAGTGTATAAGAATATTATATTACTGTTAAGCAAACTATGAATAATAAAACACGCCAAAACATGTGTCCGTTATCATAGCTACACGTATGACAAAAAAGCAGGTGAAGATCAGTGGTATTCAGTGAGGTAAGATGAATTAAATGCGCTGACAGTTCATTGCTCCTGCCAAATGAATTGCACTGATCACCACTCCAAGATGGTGGCCCCGCGTCTCGTCAGCGCCAATAGGCAGTAGCGCTCCATGCTGCGTCTACTTATAAGATGTCTATGGTTATAACGTTAGCAGTGAGTTTGCAGCCTCACTCATTTAACTACACAGCAAATAAAAGTCACGTTACTTAGCCAATAAACGTTATCTTACATTCAAAACTTACCCTTCTTTGTGCAACTTCAAATGTCGAACCAAGTTGGACGTTGTTGCGTCTCCGTCTGTAATATTCCAACTGCGTGATTTGCATACGGCAATTCGTTTTTTGTTGACCAAGTCGTAGTTTTTATACCCGAACGAAACCAACTTTGGCATAATTGTTTCTCACTGGCACGTTGTTTGACAACTCTTGTTCATTGGTTGTCCTGCAATTTGATTGGATGAATGCTGTGGGATGAAAACAAGGTAGATCTAATTTGATTGGCTGTTGTACTGAGAGCACACCAGCTGACAGGAACAACACGCTGATAGACACAGACGAAGTTAATGAAAAATACGGAGCGCTCCCAAATAACTTTTTAAGCTTTGGGTTTTGGGGAAAGTGGCAAGTCATGTCAAGTCAAAAGGCTCAAGTCCAAGTGAAGTCACAAGTCATTGATGTTAAAGTCTAAGTCCAGTTGCAAGTCTCTTTACATTTTGTCAAGTCCAGTCTAAAGTCATCAAATTCATGACTCGAGTCTGACTCTAGTCCAAGTCATGTGACTCGAGTCCACACCTCTATTGTGGAATTCTTTCCCATTCTTGTTTTATGTAGAGCTTCAGTCGTTCAACAGTCCGGGGTCTCCGCTGTCGTATTTTACGCTTCATAATGCGCCACACATTTTCGATGGGAGACAGGTCTGGACTGCAGGCGGTGCCAGGAAAGTACCCGCACTCTTTTTTTATGAAGCCACGCTGTTGTAACACGTGATGAATGTGGCTTGGCATTGTCTTGCTGAAATAAGCAGGGGCGTCCATGAAAAAGACGGCGTTTAGATGTCAGCATACGTTGTTCCAAAACCTGTATGTACCTTTCAGCATTAATGGTGCCTTCACAGATGTGTAAGTTACCCATGTCTTGGGCACTAATGCACCCCCATACCATCACACATGCTGGCTTTTGAACTTTGCGTCGATAACAGTCTGGATGGTTCGCTTCCCCTTTGGTCCGGATGACACGATGTCGAATATTTCCAAAAACAATTTGAAATGTGGACTCGTCAGACCACAGAACACTTTTCCACTTTGCATGAGTCCATCTTAGATGATCTCGGGCCCAGAGAAGCCGGTGGCGTTTCTGGGTGTTGTTGATAAATGGCTTTCGCTTTGCATAGTAGAGCTTTAACTTGCACTTACAGATGTAGCGACCAACTGTAGTTACTGACAGTGGTTTTCTGAAGTGTTCCTGAGCCCATGTGGTGATATCCTTTAGAGATCGATGTCGGTTTTTGATACAGTGACGTTTGATGGATCGAAAGTCACGGTCATTCAATGTTGGTTTCCGGCCATGCCGCTTACGTGGAGTGATTTCTCCAGATTCTCTGAACCTTTTGATGATATTATGGACCGTAGATGTTGAAATCCCTACATTTCTTGCAAAGGGGTGTACCTCGCCCCATCCTTTCTTGTGAATGACTGGGCATTTTTTGGGAAGCTGTTTTTATACCCAATCATGGCACCCACCTGTTCCCGATTAGCTTGCACACCTGTGGGATGTTCCAAATAAGTGTTTGATGAGCATTCCTCAACTTTATCAGTATTTATTGCCACCTTTCCCAACTTCTTTGTCACGTGTTGCTGGCATCAAATTCTAAAGTTAATGATTATTTGCAAAAAAAAAAAATGTTTATGAGTTTGAACATCAAATATGTTGTCTTTGTAGCATATTCAACTGAATATGGCTTGAAAATTATCATTGTATTCCGTTTATATTTACATCTAACACAATTTCCCAACTCAAATGGAAACGGGGTTTGTACTTTGTTTTAGCAATCAAGAATATTTCAGTTGCTTTTATCCTTCTTTGCGGGGACATTGTTGATTGTCATGTCATGTTCCGGATGTACATTGTGGACGCCGTCTTTGCTCCACAGTAAGTCTTTGCTGTCGTCCAGCATTCTGTTTTTGTTGACTTTGCAGCCAGTTCAGTTTTAGTTCCGTTCTGCATAGCCTTCCCTAAGCTTCAATGCCTTTTCTTAGAGGCACTCACCTTTTGTTTATTTTTGATCTAAGCATTAGACACCTTTTTACCTGCACACTGCCTCCCGCTGTTTCCCACATCTACAAAGCAATTAGCTACCTGCTGCCACCTACTGATATGGAAGAGTATTACACGCTCTAGACAGCACCGACACTCAACAACAACACATCATTTGCAGACTATAATTACTGCTTTGCAAAACATATTTTTAACCCAAATAGGTGAAATTAGATCATCTTCCACGGCAGACCAGACTGTATCTCACAGTGGTTGAAAAACACTGAACTACACTATACGAGATCTGTATTCCTACATGGTCCTGATTGATGGACAATGTTCGTCTTTGCTTAAACAAAAAGGTAGTATTGTTTCTTTATCTAATTCAAAGGCAGGTAACAATGTTGCCATACTCTCACACTTAATCCGTGAATCATGAAAACATTTATTCAGCGTGGAGCTCATAGATAACTTCTTTGTTTACAGCTTAGCAAATGATCAAATCTCAGGACTCCTGCTTCATGCTTTGTTATCATAACCCGCAATTTGCCCTTTCCCTAACTTCATCCCCTCAACATATTGCGGATTTCTACACGCGGTGCATGCAAAACGAGGTTAAAGTGCGTCGGCTAATACCTCCGCACCGGCTGTCATTTTCCGCTCGAGTTGATTTATACACTTCTGTGAGCTCCATTTCCCCCTCTGCAGTACAAACAAGACGCGGGGAAATTAAAGAGCACATATTACTTTACTTATCCACGGGCAGTAATTTCATTACAGAGGGCAAAGAATAAAGTCCATGTAATCGATAGCAGAGATAAATGTGACTTTCAGCCAGAGCAAACAAGCAGACTGAGGAGACGGCAGATTAATGAGCTGGAAGAGGAGATCAGGAACCTTTTTAGTACTCATAACTGCTATTGCGGCCATTTAATAAGTTAATGATTATAAAGAATTATGTGGGCTGCTGGCGACAAACAACCTTTGCGATGTGGCAAGGTTGCACTAAGGAGAAGCGATTAAGGCTGAAACGACGCGTCGACGTAGTCGACGTCATCGGTTACGTAAATACGTCGACGCCGTTTTTGTGCGTCGGCGCGTCGCATATTTACGTCACACTACTTTACTGTCATGGCGGAGCGCAAAGCAGACGATGCGAGCGAGGGGAAAAAAGCACGCCAAAAGTCGTCAAAAGTGTGGGAGTATTTCAATAAACGGCCTAATAATGTTGTTGTATGCACACTGTGTCGAGCGGAAATGGCCTATCATAGCAGCACAACGGCTATGAACGAACATTTGAAAAGAAAACCCCCGACAGCGTTCTTGCCATCACCATCAACAAGTCAATCGTCCGCGTGCGTATACGTTGTCATTATTACACAAAAACATGAATGTGTCATTTGTATCTGCGTTGTAAATTCATAAACTAAAGCACCGTTTCGCTCTGAGAGGCGCGTTTGGCGTGCCTGTTCAGTGTTTACAAAGACGCGCTCCTCTTTAACGCTGTGGAGAGGCGGCGGCGGCGAGCGAGCGGCGAGGCGGGGCGCGCCGGGAGCGACGCCGCAATCGTGCCCAGGTGCGCGATCCGCGCAGTTGGAAGAGAAAAGACTTTGTGTAAAATTAAAAGATTGTAAACCTGGCAAAGCCGTCTGGCGTTCAGTCTGTCGGTCCTGAAAGAACCCCACGGCACAAGACGTGTCACAAACGCTAACGTTAATTAGTTGTGCAAATACCTTTTACAACATTAACAGTTACATATACTATGTACAAACCAACAATTAACTTTCACTTTAATCATACTATCATTGTTGTGTTATTAAGCAAAATAAGCAATACTTTTACTTTTGTTGAAATGTTTACACTGTACACTTTTTTGTATTGGATGTTTAGCTTTATTTTTGCACATTTTAGCAAATAAGCAATACTTTTACTTTTGTTGAAATGTTTACACTTGTTACAGAATATTTCCGTTTTGCACTTTTTTGTATTGGATGTTTATCTTTATTTTTGCACATTTTAAAGCAAAATAAGCAATACTTTTACTTTTGAAATGCTTATACTATTCCAGAATATTAAGATTTGCACTGGATGTTTACTTTTATATTTGCACATTAAAAAGCAAATAAGCTACTTTTAATTTTGTTAAATGTTAAAAGTTTTAAATGTTTACATTGTTACAGAATATTTTGTCATGTTGTTGTCAATGTTGACTGACTAGTGGCCATACTTTTTTTTTGTAAATAAAAGCCATGCCTTTTGAAAAAACTGGCCTACATTTATTTTTTCCTCTTCATTTTAAATTTAAAAAAAAATCGGTAAAAGGAAAAATAATCTATAGATTAATCGAAAAATTAATCTATAGATTAACCGATTAATCGAAAAAAATAATCTATAGATTAATCGATAGAAAAATAATCGTTAGCTGCAGCCCCAGAAGTGATGTTGTATGAAACTTGCATTGGCCTTCAACAGCATGCCGTTTCATTTTGAGACCTGGTTGTGCTTCAAGAACTGATCATGAGTGTTAGTGAGTCTGGCTTCTCTGGTGTGGACGTGCATCGAGGCCTCTTACCTTCTGTCCATGTCCCAGCTGCTCCGTCTTAACGTCGGACAGATTCTTCCAGTTGGTGTTTCCGCTGCCGCCGCCACCTTTCATGTCTGACAAAGACTGCCCGTCGACGGTATGGCCATCCTTGTCGTACCTACAACATGAGGTTATATTTAATTCAGTGTAGTTCATGACAAGAATAAATTGTGAATGCTATTTGCCCCCCCCAGCTAGATAGATCTCCTAAGTACTGCATAAATGCCAAAATAAAACAACATTTTTTCTTTCTTATAATTGCATACCTGCCAACTTTTGAAATCAGAAAAACCTAGTAGCCAGGGTCCAGGACAAAGTCCTGGTGGGGGGTTCAGGCTTCGCCCCCCGACGCAAAATTATTATTAGCATTCAGACAGGTTAAAATGTTGCTAAAACCATCACTTTTCTATCAGTCACAGTGACTTTTCAAAACAAAAATATTACAGCAAAAATCATATGGGTTGATTGACATGTTTATTCTGTAAGCTAACTTCAATAGTTTGAAATTATTTTGACAGTTAATGCCAGTTATCCTGTCAACCTTTCACAAGACTTCAATTTGTTCATTGAAAGTATAAACACTTTTTACAGTAAACAAATGGTAAAACAGTACTAAACAATTCCATTAAAAAAAAAATTGGTGTCATTATTAACTTTCTGTCCAAGCTTGTATAATCTACTGCCTTGTTCAATTGTAAAAAATATTCTGTGCCTAAAATTCACATTTCTATCACAATTATCATACTGTAAACATGGTAAGCTAACTTCATTCAAATTAATAGTCCTGTCAATAGCATGGAATTACAATTCAAATGTAGTTTTTTTGTAAGCCTTTCAAAAGAATTCAAAATATGTAAAATTAATGAAAATTAATTTCAGCCATCAGACACTTGAAAAGTGGCACATCACATCTCTAATGTAATCATTTGAACTTTTCAACAGAAATAGCACTGCAAAAATATTAAGGACATACTTCTGTATTTTGGTAGTTATGCTGTCAACATTTAACAAGATTTCTTCAACTTGGACTTGAAAGCATAAATAGTATAAACACTTTTAACAGTATAACAGTACTAAACAATTCCAATAGATAACATTGGTGTCATTACCTTTTTGTGGCTAAAATCCGAAAAACGTTGAAAGTTTTCCACTTGTATCGCTAGCAACGGCATTAGACTTGTGTTTTTTTGTCCCAACGTGGTCTTTTACATCGCTAATTCCTCCGTGTCCGATCGAAAAATCTTGTCTGCACAAGGTGCAATTCGCGTAGTTTTCACCCTTTTTGGAAGGGATAATTATTCCCGGATAGGCTTTTGAATATTCTTCACGGAATGACTGCAGTTTTCTTTTCGGTTTAAGACTCGTTTGCGATTTTTCTCCGGCTGATTCCATGATCGTTCGCTCGTTTGGAAACAATGGCAACTGGTGCCTCGTGCTTGGCAGCGGTGCTATAAATAGCCTCGCGCATTTAAAAAAAAAATTTTTTTTTTTAATTAATGAAAAACCGTATTTTTTATCACTGCAACCGTAACCCGGAATAGGTTGATGAAAACCGTACTAATTACGGGAAAACCGGAGTAGTTGGCAGGTAGAGCTGCGCGGATAGGCAATTATTTCATCCGCAACCGCATCAGAAAGTCGTCAACCATCCGCCATCCACCCGATGTAACATTTGATCAGAACCGCACCCGCCCGTTGTTATATATCTAATATAGATGATGCAAGGCATTAGTGAGGTTATAAAGCTTTTGCCTGTTAAAGAAAGGAGACTGATCCAATGCAGCACAGACATTCGCGTGCCACGCTGTCACGACCCAGACGCACACCAGTGCGCAATCATATGGGAGCCGCGCTGAGCGCACCTCCAAGCGCGTCTCGCTGCCGGCGACGGCCGGGTATGGGCCCGACGCTCCAGCGCCATCCATTTTCAGGGCTAGTTGATTCGGCAGGTGGGTTGTTACACACTCCTTAGCGGGTTCCGACTTCCATGGCCACCGTCCTGCTGTCTATATCAACCAGGGTGAGCCCCACCCCTTTCGTGAGCGCACTGCGCGCGGAGTGACCCCTGTTACGCGCCCCCGGCAACAGGGGTGGCGGGCAGGTAAGCTGCGCGGGCGGAGCGCGCGGCGGAGTGACCCCTGTTACGAGCCCCCGGCCACGGGGGTGGCGGGCAGGTAAGCTGCTTACCTGCTGCGCGTGACGCCGGCCGCGGCGAAGGCGGACGAGGCGGGGTGTCGGTGCGGTGGTGACCCTGCACGTGCGTCGGGCCCTTCTCGCGGATCGCCTCAGCTACGGCTCCCGGTGGGGCCCTCTCGGGGGAAGGGGCCTCGGTCCCGGACCCCGGCGAGGCGTCCCTTCTCCGCTCCGTAAAAGTGTCCATCTCTTTTTCTTCTGTTGTGGCATATGCTGCAGGTGCCTGCTCGTTTTTCGTATGTGGGTAACAACATTTAACTATGTATATATATTTCCCAATTGGTTTAACTGCCACCCGCCTGAATATATTTAAAATCTAATTTTTTTTTTTTATTTCAACCACCCGACCCGACCCACGGATAAAATCTAATTTTTTTTTATTTCATCCGCCCGATCCGCGGATAATCCGCGGTTGTGCCCGCAAACCGCGCATCTCTATTGGCAGGTATGACTCCTGCAGGCGTGACTAATTGAAAAAAGTCCCTATTAACGAATCAGACTGTAACCCTAACCTGCCAATGTCCACTTTTCTCTGACGAACACCAGCACACTCATTTATACCAGTGCAGGCTTGGCTTTAATTGTGCCTGTGGGCAGCCAAGTGCTTATGGAAACAGACCACATGGATGTGTCTTTTGTCGTAACTCAACACCTCAGGTGGGCGGGTTCTGCCAAAGAAAGGTTTACCAACAGTGGCGAGTCTAGGGAAGGAGAATCAACTCGGGGTTTGAGCGAGTTAACACATAACAAGGCTCTGCTATAAAGTTATCCTGAGGCAATAATGGATGTTTACTACCTAGCAGCAAGCAATAGTGCAGGCCTGGGCAATTATTTTTACTTGGGGGGGCCAAAAATCAAAACATCACCTTTTTAAACGTTCCCACAGGAGCCCAAATAAAGACGCAAGGTACAGGACCGACATAACTTATCATTGTGTTCCATCCAAGTAAAAAGCCCCCTCCCAGACAAAAAAGGAGCGCAGTAAACAAACGGGGCCGTCAGTCCCGCAACAGTGACCGGGATGAAGGCGGCGGCAGAGCCAAACAAATTAGATCCGGCAGAAAATGTGCAGCTGTCAGCCAGACAAAAGCTAGCTTCATGAAGGAACAAGATAGCCAGTCGCAGGTTGTCGGACACGTGTTTAGGCGGCTTACACGTGTCAGACGTCAAGAGTGTGAATGAACAAGGACTTGCAGGCGCAGACACAAGCGGGAGACAACATTCAGGAAGGAGCCTTATCAGAAGGAAGCTTCAGTCGGTCAGGAAGAGAGACCACATTCAGTATATACTGACTCAGGTAATAGAGATGCGCGGTTTGCGGACACAACCGCGGAGTCCGCGGATTACCCGCGGATCGGGCGGATGAAATTTAAAAAAATTAGATTTTATCCGCGGGTCGGGCGGTTGAAATAAAAAAAAATTAGATTTTAAATAGATTCAGGCGGGTGGCAGTTAAACCAATTCGAAAATATATATACATAGTTAAATGTTGTTACCCACATACGAAAAACGAGCAGGCACCTGCAGCATATGCCACAACAGAAGAAGAAAAAAAAAGAAAAGAGATGGACACTTTTACGGAGCGGAGAAGGGACGCCTCGCCGGGGTCCGGGACCGAGGCCCCTTCCCCCGAGAGGGCCCCACCGGGAGCCGTAGCTGAGGCGATCCGCGAGAAGGGCCCGACGCACGTCCAGGGTCACCACCGCGCCCACCGCACCGACACCCCGCCTCGTCCGCCTTCGCCGCGGCCGGCGTCACGCGCAGCAGGTAAGCAGCTTACCTGCCCGCCACCCCCGTGGCCGGGGGCTCGTAACAGGGGTCACTCCGCGCGCTCCGCCCGCGCAGCTTACCTGCCCGCCACCCCTGTTGCCGGGGGCGCGTAACAGGGGTCACTCCGCGCGCAGTGCGCTCACGAAAGGGGTGGGGCTCACCCTGGTTGATATAGACAGCAGGACGGTGGCCATGGAAGTCGGAACCCGCTAAGGAGTGTGTAACAACCCACCTGCCGAATCAACTAGCCCTGAAAATGGATGGCGCTGGAGCGTCGGGCCCATATACCCGGCCGTCGCCGGCAGTGAGACGCGCTTGGAGGTGCGCTCAGCGCGGCTCCCATATGATTGCGCACTGGTGTGCGTCTGGGTCGTGACAGCGTGGCACGCGAATATCTCTGCTATATTGGATCAGTCTCCTTTCTTTACCAGGCAAAAGCTTTATAACCTCACTAATGCCTTGCATCGTCTATATTAGATATATAACAACGGGCGGGTGCGGTTCTGATCAAATGTTACATCGGGTGGATGGCGGATGGTTGACGACTTTCTGATGCGGTTGCGGATGAAATAATTGCCTATCCGCGCATCTCTATCAGGTAACTATCCAGGCCATTACCAAATAAGTCTGCCTTTACAATAATGCTCAGTTTTGACAACGTCCGAGATGTTTGGTTCCAATCAATTAATGTGGTTGTAGTAGTTTACTAAGTCTGAGTCCAAGTCCGAGTCCATGGTTCTCGCCCGGGAAAGGGTGTAGTGCCATCTCCGGGTTGGAGAGGAGACCCTGCCTTAAGTGGAGGAGTTCAAGTACCTCGGAGTCTTGTTCACGAGTGAGGGAAG
This sequence comes from Nerophis lumbriciformis, assembly GCF_033978685.3. Classification (NCBI taxonomy): domain Eukaryota; kingdom Metazoa; phylum Chordata; class Actinopteri; order Syngnathiformes; family Syngnathidae; genus Nerophis; species Nerophis lumbriciformis. The sequence goes on from NC_084564.2 coordinate 44,250,386, forward strand.
AGTGGATGGTGAGATCGACAGGCGGATCGGTGCGGCGTCTTCAGTAATGCGGACGCTGTATGGATCCGTTGTGGTGAAGAAGGAGCTGAGCCGGAAGGCAAAGCTCTCAATTTACCGGTCGATCTACGTTCCCATCCTCACCTATGGTCATGAGCTTTGGGTTATGACCGAAAGGACAAGATCACGCTCTCCCTTAGAGATAGGGTGAGAAGCTCTGTCATCCGGGAGGAGCTCAAAGTAAATCTGCTGCTCCTCCACATGAAGAGGAGCCAGATGAGGTGGTTCGGGCATCTGGTCAGGATGCCACCCGAACGCCTCCCTAGGGAGGTGTTTAGGGCCTGTCCGACCGGTAGGAGACCACGGGGAAGACCCAGGACACGTTGGGAAGACTATGTCTCCCGGCTGGCATGGGAACGCCTCGGGAACCCCCCGGGAAGAGCTGGACGAAGTGGCTGGGGAGAGGGAAGTATGGCAGTGTTTCCCACACATTCATTTATTTGTGGCGGCCCGCCACGAAAGAATTACGTCCGCCACAAATGGATTTTTCGGCTTTTGACTCGCTCGACCGCTCATAAAAGCAATGGGACTGTCTGTGAATGGAGCTTGTAGTTACAACTCCGGTGCAGTAGGTGGCGGTAGCCTACTATGCATTGTAAATCCGACCAGATCAAAATACGAGGATAATGTAGGTTATAGGTAGATAGGTTATAGCTGCATCGCTCGCGGCTCGTCATATATTTAACGTTAATCCGCGATTTCACAGAGCGTTTCACCACCGCTGTTTGACTCGGTGGCCGGAGCAGACGCACGTAGTAACAGTCACGTGTTAATAGTGATGGGTCCGGCAACACCGATGCATCGGCGCATGCGTCGAGCTCATAAGGCAAAACCCTGTGTCGGTGCGCGTACCGCTTTTAGAAAGTCACGTGACCGATCATGAGCTGTTTTGTCGTACTGACGCCTCCTCTGTGCCCTGTGAGCGGCTCTTTTCTACAGCCGGAGAAATAACTAAGAAGAGAAAGCGTCTAAAATTGAATAAGTTGGAAAAACGGGGTTTTTTTGTAATAAAAATGTGTAAAAAAAATTTAATAATTTCCAGGTCCACAAGCATCTTCATCCACAACACGTTCTCTTAGATTTCCATGTTATGATACATGTTCACATTATTTATTGACTGTATCTAAAACAGATAAAAAAATATATTTTTATTTAAATGAAGTTATGAAATAATCCTAAATGAAATACAATGACTTGGTTTATATTATTGTATATTTATTGTATATACCGGTACTAGGTCATAAAATCAGTGTCAGTTGAGTCGGTCCATAGGTTGCCTGTAGGGATTTTTTATGTCCAGCAGATGTCAGTATTTAGTGACACAGTATCAATACAGTTTTGCAATGTGTCGAAACGCTTCATGAAGCCTCATCAACGCATCACTACCTGTTACCATACCGACGAGCTAACGTGTCCAGGTTATAACCCTGTTGTCAATAAACACACGTGGAGACGGTGCTTCAGATACTACATTAATACTCAAGCTAAAATGTCCACTGTAGCATGTGAATGCAATGAAAAGAATAAAATCTGAGCCAACCAGCTGTTAAAATGTTGTCCAGGTTAATGTTTTGGCCATTAAAGGCCCTTCATTTCAAGATTTCAACTGTGATCGGGCTTTAAACAGGTGGCTGACCTGTTCAGATGGGTGTAACTGCTACTGGTCAAATAATGTGAAATAGCATTTAATTTGACATGTATGCAATGCCATTTAAATGTAATTATAGATAATAATAATAATAAATACTGTGTAGTGTTGTAAATAGTCAACGGGAAGGATTTTAGTAAGATATAAGCCATGAGCACTACACAGCCAGAAAAAAACCTAGGCAGGACAAGTAAAAATATTGGGGCAAGTAGATTTGAGAAGTCGGGCAAGTAGAAAAAAAGCTTAACGTTGAACCCTGCATGTGTTGAGCTGCTGCCGCTTAAGGTTAGACAGCACTGTACATAGAGCGCTTCTGCTCGTTAGTAATAAATTCTAATGTTGGATGTTCACTCCTTCACACAGATGAGTATAGAAAAATATTTTCAACGGCCGAAAAGGGCTCGACTTGGAGAGGAGGCAGGCCTACAGTCCGGACCACAGGTGCGACCTGTTCAGCAGCAGCAGGAGGAGGAGGAGGAGGTTGACTGACTGTGGCAGGACACCTCTGCCTCTGTTTCACTTCATGTTGCTGGTAAATAATATGGTCGTAGTAGTAGGCTAAAGTTAAATTACTTAGTATTCACTAATTAAAGGGGCAGAGCTTTAAGAGACATTTTAGCTTTTATATTTTATAAGATATATTTTTTGTAAGAACCATAATTAATAAATATATTTCAGTGAATAACTAATTGTTAAAATCTGTATATAAATATGTACATAAAGTGTTGTAATTATATTCCAACTCCGCGTTCTTCTTGGTCATCGCCGCTGCCGCCGCCGCCCCCTGACCACACCACCACAAATAGATGCCTGTCCTGTGGGAAACACTGTATGGTAGTGATGGGTTGATGAGGCGTCATGAAGCGTTTCGACACATTGCAAAACTGTATTGATACTGTGTCGATACTGTGTCACTAAATACTGACATCTGCTGGACATTAAAAATCCCTACAGGCAACCTATGGACCGACTCAACTGACACTGATTTGATGCCCTAGTACAGGGGTCACCAACCTTTTTGAAACCAAAAACTACTTCTTGGGTACTGATTAATGCGAAGGGCTACCAGTTTGATACACACTTAAATAAATAAATATATTGTCATTTGTAAGTTACACGTAAGTGTGATTTAAACAAGAATAGCTAAATAAATACATTTATATATATTAAAAAATGGGTATTTCTGTCTGTCATTCCGTCGTACATTTTTTTTTCCTTTTACGGAAGGTTTTTTGTAGAGAATAAATGATGAAAAAAAACACTTAATTGAACGGTTTAAAAGAGGAGAAAATACGAAAAAAATTAAAATAAAATTTTGAAACATAGTTTATCTTCAATTTCGACTCTTTAAAATTCAAAATTCAACCGACAAAAAGAAGAGAAAAACTAGCTAATTTGAATCTTTTTGAAAAAGTTAAAAAAAATAATTTATGGAACATCATTAGTAATTTTTCCTGATTAAGATACATTTTAGAATTTTGATGACATGTTTTAAATTGGTTAAAATCCAATCTGCACTTTGTTAGAATATTTAACAAATTGGACCAAGCTATATTTCTAGCAAAGACAAATCAGTATTTCTTCTAGATTTTACAGAACAAAAATTTTAAAAGAAATTCAAAATACTTTGAAATAAGATTTAAATTTGATTCGACAGATTTTCTAGATTTGCCAGAATAATTTTTTTGAATTTTAATCATAGAAAGTTTGAAGAAATATTTCACAAATATTCTTCGTCGAAAAACCAGAAGCTAAAATATTTATTATTCTTTACAATAATAAAACAATTTTTTACTTGAACATTGATTTAAATTGTCAGGAAAGAAGAGGAAGAAATTTAAAAGGTAAAAAGGTATATTTGTTTAAAAATCCTAAAATCATTTTTAAGGTTGTATTTTTTCTCTAAAATTGTATTTCTAAAAGTAATAAGAAGCAAAGTAAAAAATAAATGAATTTATTTAAACAAGTGAAGACCCATCCATCCATCCATTTTCTACCGCTTATTCCAAGTGAATTCTTTAAAATATTTTCTTGGATTTTCAAATTCTATTTGAGTTTTGTCTCTTTTAGAATTAAAAATGTCGAGCAAAGCGAGACCAGCTTGCTAGTAAATAAATAAAATTTAAAAAAATAGAGGCAGCTCACTGGTAAGTGCTGCTCTTTGAGCTATTTTTAGAACAGGCCAGCGGGCGACTGATCTGGTCCTTACGGGCTACCTGGTGACCGCGGGCACCGCGTTGGTGACCCCTGCCCTAGTATATACAATAATATAAACCAAGTCATTGTATTTCATTTAGGATTATTTCATATCTTCATTTAAATAAAAATATATTTTTATCTTTTTTTAGATACAGTCAATAAATAATGTGAACATGTATCATAACATGGAAATCTAAGAGAACGTGTTGTGGATGATTGTGGACTGGGAATTGTTTTAATTTTATTTTTTTACACATTTTTATTTAAAAAAAAAAGAAAAAAAAAAGTTTTTCCGACGTATTACATTTTAGACGATTTCTCTTAGTTATTATTTCTCCGGCTGTAGAAAAGAGCCGCTCACAGGGCACAGAGGAGGCGACACAGTTGGCGTATCGGTCACGTGACCAAAACAGCTCATGATCGGTCACGTGACTTTCTAAAAGCGGTACGCGCACCGACACAGGGTTTTGCTCTATGAGCTCGACGCATGCGCCGATGCATCGGTGTTGCCGGACCCATCACTACTGTATGGGCTTCTCTGCTTAGGCTGCTGCCCCCGCGATCCCACCTTGGATAAGCAGAAGAAGATGAATGGGTGGATGGTAGTAGTTTACAGCGGTTAAAGGTAACCTATGACCATTTTCCTCTTTTCTGAATTATGTTGTCAGGGGTTCCCCCAGATTGCCAAAATACCTGTGGCGATGGGGGGCGTGGTCAATATGACATTGTATAATCAGCGATGCATATACTTTCTTTAAAAATGTAAAAAAAATGTCACACAAAACAGTTAATTGGTATTAACTGTTTAACCTACTCAGTGGTCTAGAGCAGTGGTTCTCAACCTTTTTTAGTGATGTACCCCCTGTGAACATTTTTTTAATTCAAGTACCCCCTAATCAGAGCAAAGCATTTTTGGTTGAAAAAAAGAGATAAAGAAGTAAAATACAGCACTATGTCATCAGTTTCTGATTTATTAAATTGTATAACAGTGCAAAATATTGCTCATTTGTAGTGGTCTTTCTTGAACTATTTGGAAAAAAAAGATATAAAAATAACTAAAAACTTGTTGAAAAATAAACAAGTGATTCAATTATAATTAAAGCTGCAAGCAGCATTGGTCGGGCCCGCATATTTGGCAGGTGCTACTCCTAAGTGTCCCAATGCTATTGTCCAGTTTTAGTCCTAAGTGTCCCAATACTTTTGTCAAGTTGTAGTCCTAACTGTCCCAATACTTTAGGCCAGTGTAGGTGTCCCAATACTTTTGTCCAGTGGTAGTCCTAAATGTCCCAATACTTTTGTGTACTTGTAGTCCGAAGTGTCCGAATACTTTTGTCTAGTGTACCTACCTTGTCTGCATTGTGTGGACACGCCGGTGCTTCCTGCTTATAAGCAGCCATCTTGAGAAAAAAGCAGCGCAGCGGTTCTTTGAAGGCTCATAAAATCAAAACCGGAGCAGTTAGAAAAACGCGCTTCTGTACTTTTAATCACAAGGGTTCAATCTCTCTCCTGTGTTAGTTTGAAGCCGAAACGACAAACGCGCTCAGAGGAGATAGTTTTTGAAGGAAGGTGACCGGTTTTTACAAAAATGTTGTTTTGAAGGGGGAATAGCAAACTTCCTGTTGATTTTTGCTGGGGGTTGTCAATTTATGAAATGTAGGTCCAAGTGAGACCTACATAGAGGTTTTTGTTTCATGTCTCTCCGACCTTCCCAGTGGGAGTTACAGGCAGTTTTGTCATTTTTTTTCTTCCGAGGAGCAGTTTTTTCTGCGTTTTATTAAAAAATTGCGGTAGAGCGCAATTTTGAGATTTGGGGTTAGGTTTCTTTTTTAGATCGCAATGTTTGCCAGTCCTGATGTGTGCGTTCAGTTTGGTGAGTTTTGAAGCGTGTTAAGGGGGTCAAATTACAGCTCAAAGAGGCAAAAGTTACTGTTTTTAGTACTTTTTTGTCTTGAAGGGGGAATTGCCCCCTTGCCCCCCTGTAAGTCAGACCTACATAGGGGTTTTTGTTTCATGTCTCTCCGACCTTTCTAGTGGGAGTTACAGGCAGCTGAGTTTTTCTTTCTTCCTAGGGGGCGCTAGAGCGCAATTTTGAGTTTTGGGGTTTGTTTTTTTTATTAAAAGGCAATTTTCGCAGGTCCTGATGTGTGGGTGTATGGTATGGTGAGTTTTGAAGCATGTTAAGTGGGTCAAATTACAGCTCAAAGAGGCGGCGGAAGAAAAAAGAAAGAAGAAAAATAATAAAACCTTACAATTTCAATAGGTCCTTATGTCCCATTGCAAAAGGACTCCCGTTGGGATTCCTTTTACAATGGGCCATGCGGGCCCTAATAAAGATTTCTACACATAGAAGTAATCATCAACTTAACGTGCCCTCTGAAAGCATCGTTCTCAGCACCCTAAGCGCGTTTATTTAACAGTGGAATTAACTGTAACAGAGTGACCCCTCTTTTCAGTCATTCACAATCTCTGCGTTGGCAGAGAGGAGAGAGGGCAGCCGCCAGTGTGCCGAGTGACACCCACTGACAGCATTTCAGTCAATAACTAACCAGGTAAAGACAATTCCCTTACGTCCCTAAGGTGTACCTTCCTGTGAATAGAACAATATGACATCCAGAAGGCTGGAACTGAAAAGTAGAAAAGACTCACACTGAAAGAGTCAGGCAAGAACTGAAAAGGAATCATCAGGGGATTTATTGGGAGCGTAATTCTTTCGCTTCTTTGTTCACTTTTCCCTTCACAGGACAATTGAAGCGACAAACACTTAGTGGGTTGCGACCATGCCGAGTCAAAGGGCCAGAGAAGGACAATGAGACATTGAGCATCACCAGACTGTGATGTGTGTACAATGGCACCACAGAAGGTTACTGGTGATGGCAACTGGGTGAAGTTTGATGATAACCTACAAAGGAAAGCACTACTGTCCACGTCCCTAAGGTAAGTAAGTTCCCTCTGCAGTGAGAGCTGCTGTATGTCAGTGGCTCCTAATTCATGTTTAAGAACACTATGGAGGTTCATTTGTGACTTATGTATAATGTATTTATATTATTCACATGCACGTATAATAGACTGCATTTATATTATTCACATGTGAATAATGTTGTATAATAGACTGTATTTATGTTATTCACATGTGAATAATGCTGTATAATAGACTGTATTTATGTTATTCACATGTGAATAATGCTGTATAATAGACTGTATTTATATTATTCACATGTGAATAATGCTGTATAATAGACTGTATTTGTATTATTCACATGTGAATAATGCTGTATAATAGACTGTATTTGTATTATTCACATGTGAATAATGCTGTATAATAGACTGTATTTATGTTATTCACATGTGAATAATGCTGTATAATAGACTGTATTTATATTATTCACATGTGAATAATAATGTATAATAGACTATATTATTCACATGTGAATAATGCTGTATAATAGACTGTATTTGTATTATTCACATGTGAATAATGATGTATAATAGACGGTATTTATGTTATTCACATGTGAATAATGCTGTATAATAGACTGTATTTATATTATTCACATGTGAATAATGATGTATAATAGACTATTTATATTATTCACATGTGAATAATGCTGTATAATAGACTGTATTTATGCTATTCAAATGTGAATAATGCTGTATAATAGACTATTTATATTATTCACATGTGAATAATGCTGTATAATAGACTATTTATATTATTCACATGTGAATAATGCTGTATAATAGACTGTATTTATGCTATTCAAATGTGAATAATGCTGTATAATAGACTGTATTTATATTATTCACATGTGAATAATGCTGTATAATAGACTATATTATTCACATGTGAATAATGCTGTATAATAGACTATTTATATTATTCACATGTGAATAATAATGTATAATAGACTATTTATATTATTCACATGTGAATAATGCTGTATAATAGACTGTATTTATATTATTCACATGTGAATAATGCTGTATAATAGACTGTATTTGTATTATTCACATGTGAATAATGCTGTATAATAGACTATTTGTATTATTCACATGTGAATAATGCTGTATAATAGACGGTATTTATGTTATTCACATGTGAATAATGCTGTATAATAGACTGTATTTATGTTATTCACATGTGAATAATGCTGTATAATAGACTGTATTTATGTTATTCACATGTGAATAATGCTGTATAATAGACTGTATTTATATTATCGACATGTGAATAATGCTGTATAATAGACTGTATTTATATTATCCACATGTGAATAATGCTGTATAATAGACTGTATTTATATTATTCACATGTGAATAATGCTGTATAATAGACGGTATTTATATTAATCACATGTGAATAATGCTGTATAATAGACTGTATTTGTATTATTCACATGTGAATAATGCTGTATAATAGACTGTATTTGTATTATTCACATGTGAATAATGCTGTATAATAGACGGTATTTATGTTATTCACATGTGAATAATGCTGTATAATAGACTGTATTTATATTATCCACATGTGAATAATGCTGTATAATAGACTGTATTTATATTATCCACAT